>NC_090650.1:154856358-155104399 GCF_040937935.1 Hyperolius riggenbachi | reverse complement strand
TGCATTGCTAATTTCTCTATCTTAAATAGTATGCATTTGACTCTATGCAATATTTCCTGGCTGATTGATCTGCTCCTTGAATCCTGTATTGCTAATTTCTCTATCTTAAATAGTATGCATTTGACTCTATGCAATATTTCCTGACTGATTGATCTGCTCCTTGAATCCTGCATTGCTAATTTCTCTATCTTAAATGGTATGCATAATTAACTTAGGCCACTTCCTGCTACTTTTTACCTATTCAATAGAGCCTTTGCATATGTTTGACTAGCCCTGCCCCTGTGAGACAAATTGGCTAGCCAACTCACACCTGATATCATTCTGCCTATTAACTCCAAACTCAGTTAGGGCCTATATTAGTAGATCTCAAAGGTCAGCAGACCGTGTGGTCAGCAGGGCATATACTTAAAGGGTATATCTTTAAGGGTGTATAAGACACAACGAATTAGCCCACAATTATACCAGAAGAGACCAGATGAGAACAAACACAAAACTCTCCATGGCTGCTCATCTGCTGATCTAACACTGGTATGATCTTTTCTCTTTGGTTTCCCTGACTTCCACCATCAGCTCATATTTATCAATCCCTGAACTACCCTGATTTCAACCATCAACATACACCTGATAATATCACACAAACTACCCTGCACTCTTTAACTCTGACACTTATTTTCCCTAATTAGACACACACCAACTTGCAAAATGTTTAATATCATTTTTACAGCCATTATTCTGTCAGCCCCACTACTTAAAATACCTACATCACTCACCCCTCCCGCTGCCAGCAATAACATCTACATTGCTCCCTCTCTCCTACCATCCTCTCTTCTCTCTACTCATGAACTATTCTTATTTCTCAAAGCACACATACCTTCCTCCACATCTCTCAAACAGCCCTCTGTCACATACAAATCACATCCTCACCTCTCTCATCTCTGCCTACTACTCCTACTTGCTGCTGGGGACATATCACCCAATCCAGGACCCTCTCCCAGACCACACTGCACTCTGGTAAATACCACATCCCGCACTGACCATCCTCACTCCTCCGCACATATTAACCGATTTAACCTGATCACCATTCCTTGCCTTCCCAGCTCTCCCCCTCCCATATCTGGGGCTCTCTGGAATGCACGCTCTGTAGTCAACAAACTAGCCCACGTCCATGATCTGTTCATTACTAATGCTTTCACCTTCCTGGGGCTCACTGAGACATGGCTAACCCCATCTGATACTGTGTCTCCAGCTGCCCTTTCATACGGTGGCCTCAAGTTTAGCCACACACCTAGATCGGGTGACAAACATGGGGGTGGGGTGGGAATTCTTCTTTCCGAACACTGCTCCTTTACACCGCTTGCACCTGCACCTTCTCTGGCTTTCTCTTCCTTTGAGGCTCATGCTGTCCGCATCTACTCCCCTCACCATTTCCAGGTTGCTGTCATCTACCGTCCTCCTGGACCAGCCTCCACCTTCATTGACCACTTTTCAACATGGCTTCTCCACTTTCTATCCACTGACATTCCTTCCATCATCATTGGGGACTTTAACATCCCCATAGACACTAACTGTTCCACTACCACAAAATTCCTCTCACTCACCTCATCCTATGACCTCTCCCAGTGGTCCTCAACCTCCACCCACAAAAATGGCCACACTTTGGACCTAGTTTTTACCCGGCTCTGTCCAGTTTCCACATTTAATAACTCTTTATTCCCCCTTTCAGATCACAATCTCATAACTTTTACAATCAGCCCCTCCCTGCCTCCTCCAGCTACTGTAGTGCAGCCATCACGCTTATGCAGGAATTATCGCAACCTCGACCTCTGCTCCCTAGCTGATTCTCTAAAACCCCTGGGCTCCCTGTCATCCTACACTGACCCCGAGTCAGCATCCATCTATTACTCCACCACAGTCTCTGCTGCCATGAACACAGCCGCCCCTCTCACCAACTTCAGACCCCGCCGCATCAACAGACAGCCCTGGCTGACTGAACCCATCAAACAACTGAAAAGACAGTCCAGGGCAGCAGAACGGCAGTGGAGGAAAAGCTCCAACGCAGAGGACTTCGCCCACTATAAAAACACGCTGCTGCAGCTCAGGGACGATCTCTCACTTGCAAAGCAGTCATACTTCTCTATACTTATTTCTTCACAATCCCATAACCCTAAACAACTTTTTAACACCTTCAACTCTCTTCTCCACCCCCCGCCTCCCCCTACAACCACAAGCTTGTCTGCAGAGGACTTTGCAGCATATTTTGTGAGCAAAATTGAAACGCTACAGAACAGCTTTCAAAAGCAACCCTCTTCACCGGTCCAATCACCCCTTCCTTTTTCCTCTCCTCCCGGCAGCTCCCCCACTATTAACTATCCCTCTCCACATAACCACTCACCCACTCAAACCCCCTCCCTGCTAACCATCTTCTCTGCCTTAACTGAACAGCGTCTTTCTTCACTAATCTCTAAAGCTCATCTTACTACATGCGCCTCAGACCCTATTCCCTCTCATCTTATCCCCCAGCTCTCCTCCCCCCTCATTCCTGCTTTAACAACACTGTTTAACCTTTCCATCTCAACTGGCATTTTCCCTTCTTCATTTAAACAAGCTATCATAACACCACTAATCAAAAAACCCTCCTTAGACTCTACTGCCCTTTCTAATTACCGCCCAGTCTCTCTCCTTCCCTTTGCCTCCAAACTGCTGGAACGCCACATTTACTCACAGTTGTCTAACTTTCTCTCTGCTAATTCCCTGTTGGACCCCTTCCAGTCTGGCTTCCGCCCTCAACACTCTACGGAAACCGTTCTCACTAAGGTTGCCAATGACCTCCTAGTTGCTAAAGCCAAAGGCAGATTTTCGGTACTAATACTCCTAGATCTGTCCTCTGCCTTCGACACTGTTGATCATACCCTGCTTCTCCAGACCCTCTCAACACTGGGAATCAAGGGCCTAGCACACTCCTGGCTCAACTCTTACCTGTTTGGACGTTCTTTCATGGTCTATGCCAATACCAACTCCTCTCCACGCCCACTGTCTGTGGGAGTACCACAAGGGTCCGTCCTTGGACCCCTCCTCTTTTCCATTTACACCCATGGCCTGGGACAGATAATAAGCTCTTTTGGGTTTCAATACCACCTCTATGCTGATGACACCCAAATTTATTGTTCTGCCCCAGACCTCTCCACACTACTATCTAAAGTCCCCAAATGTCTATCCGCTGTATCTACATTTATGTCATCCCGCTTCCTTAAACTCAATAGGAGCAAAACGGAGATTGTGATATTTCCACCTTCGCTCTCTGTTCCACCTCCCATTGTCACAATCAATGTAGAGAACACCCCAATAGCATCAACCCCCAAAGCTCGTTGCCTAGGGGTAACTCTGGACTCTGAGCTCTCCTTTAAACCACATATTAACACTTTAACTACCTCCTGCTACTTCCATCTCAAAAACATCTCCAGAATCCGTCCCTTCCTTTCACAAGAAGCAACTAAAATGCTTGTGCATGCCCTAATCATCTCCCGTCTTGACTACTGCAACATCCTACTCTGTGGTCTACCAAAAAGCAGACTGGCACCCCTCCAATCCCTACTAAACTCTGCGGCCCGTCTCATCCACCTCTCTTCTAGATCCTCTGAGGCAGCCCCTCTCTGCCAATCCCTCCATTGGTTACCAGTTGCCCAAAGGATCCAGTTTAAACTTCTCACACTTGCATACAAAGCTCTACACAAGCTGTCGCCTCCATACATTTCCTCTTTAATCTCCAGATACCTCCCCGCTCGGCTCCTCCGTTCCTCACAGGAGACCCTTTTGTCCTCCAGCCTAGTCACCACCTCTCACTCTCGCATCCAAGACTTCTCACGGGCGGTCCCTCTCCTTTGGAACTCTCTCCCTCAGCCGGTTCGTCATGCCACGAGTCTGGAAACCTTCAAACGTACTCTGAAAACACACCTGTGCAGACAAGCCTATAATTTGCTATAGGCAGCACTGAAGGCACACTGGCTCACCCACTAATCCTGGTGTTTCCTTCCCCTTTGTTTCCTCCCCACTACCCTCTAGATTGTAAGCTCGCACGGGCAGGGACCTCCTCCTAGTGTTTCTCATACTGCTGTAATTTTAACATATGTATATGTACCAACTACATATCAACTATGTATGTATCTATTTATTCTATTCAATGTCATAACTGTACAGTGTCTTGTATTTCTTATGTATATTTGTTCCCCATTATTTGTTTGTACTATGTACAGCGCTACGGAAGATGTTGGCGCTATATAAATAAAAAATAATAATAATAATAATAATGACATCAACACCCTATATTAGGTGTGCATAATTATTAGGCAACTTCCTTTCCTTTGGAAAAATGGGTCAAAAGAAGGACTTGACAAATTCAGAAAAGTCAAAAATAGTGAGATATCTTGCAGAGGGATGCAGCACTCTTAAAATTGCAAAGCTTCTGAAGCGTGATCATTGAACAATCAAGCGTTTCATTCAAAATAGTCAACAGGGTCGCAAGAAGCGTGTGGAAAAACCAAGGCGCAAAATAACTGCCCATGAACTGAGAAAAGTCAAGAGTGCAGCTGCCAAGATGCCACTTGCCACCAGTTTGGCCATATTTCAGAGCTGCAACATCACTGGAGTGACCAAAAGCACAAGGTGTGCAATACTTAGAGACATGGCCAAGGTAAGAAAGGCTGAAAGACGACCACCACTGAACAAGACACAAGCTGAAACGTCAAGACTGGGCCAAGAAATATCTCAAGACTTATTTTTCTAAGGATTTATGGACTGATGAAATGAGAGTGAGTCTTGATGGGCCAGATGGATGGGCCCGTGGCTGGATTGGTAAAGGGCAGAGAGCTCCAGTCCGACTCAGACGCCAGCAAGGTGGAGGTGGAGTACTGGTTTGGGCTGGTATCATCAAAGATGAGCTTGTGGGGCCTTTTCGGGTTGAGGATGGAGTCAAGCTCAACTCCCAGTCCTACTGCCAGTTTCTGGAAGACACCTTCTTCAAGCAGTGGTACAGGAAGAAGTCTGCATCCTTCAAGAAAAACATGATTTTCATGCAGGACAATGCTCCATCACACGTGTCCAAGTACTCCACAGCATGGTTAGCAAGAAAGGGTATAAAAGAAGAAAAACTAATGACATGGCCACCTTGTTCACCAGATCTGAACCCCATTGAGAACCTGTGGTCCATCATAAAATGTGAGATTTACAAGGAGGGAAAACAGTACACCTCTCTGAACAGTGTCTGGGAGGCTGTGGTTGCTGCTGCACGCAATGTTGATGGTGAACAGATCAAAACACTGACAGAATCCATGGATGGCAGGCTTTTGAGTGTCCTTGCAAAGAAAGGTGGCTATATTGGTCACTGATTTGTTTTTGTTTTGTTTTTGAATGTCAGAAATGTATATTTGTGAATGCTGAGATGTTATATTGTTTTCACTGGTAAAAATAAATAATTGAAATGGGTATATATTTGTTTTTTGTTAAGTTGCCTAATAATTATGCACAGTAATAGTCACCTGCACACACAGATATCCTGTAACGATTGTGGAACTTCCTCCGTGATCAGCGCACAACGCGTGCGCTGATACGGCGGAAATCCTCCACAAGCGTCTAATTGCAGGAACCCAGCAAAAGGTGCTACGCACCCGTAGTGGGAAATTCCTGTCGGCAGATGGCGTTGTGGAGTGCAGAGGAACCAATCCTCTGTACCTCCACAAATGCCAGACAGGAATTGTACGAAGCGCAGAACACAATCGCAAGAGAAGCGATTGCGAATGAGAACGAGCAAAGGGACAGGTTGTGTGTGCACCAAACTAGTCGTCAACCCGCGACGGTGCACACACCACAGCAGATAAGAAGTAGGAACGCGATCGCGAGAGGTGCGATCGCCAGACGTGACACAAGGTTATAGCAAGGCAGAGCACGAGAGTAGCAAAGGCACAGCAAATCATACAATGAGGAGATACGGAAAATAAACGCTAGCTAAACGCGAACACCGCACTCCTTCGCAACAGTGCACGCGTTTATGCGCGGTCTCCACGTGATAAGCACAATAGAGACAAGCACGCCTAACTAACCATCGACAGACAAACATGAAACAGAGGACGCGAACGCTTGCATAACGGTTACCTCACCGAGCCTCCAGCAAGCGTTCGTAGCAGACAAGACAGACACACGAAAACAGGGACAAGCGAGAGATAGGATCCACAGCACTAGCGAAAGTGGCTAGCGAGATCCAGGAAGACAGAACAAAAGTATGCACAGCACTAGCGCAGGATGCCAGTGCGATCCAGGTAGACAGAACAGAGTAACAGACCAGAAGGATCCACAGCACTAGCGCAAGGCGAGTGCGATCCAGGAAGGCAGAACAGAAGGATCCACAGCACCAGCGCAGGATGCCAGTGCGATCCAGGAAGGCAGAACAGAAGGATCCACAGCACCAGCGCAGGATGCCAGTGCGATCCAGGGAGGCAGAACAGAAGGATCCACAGCACCAGCGCAGGATGCCAGTGCGATCCAGGGAGGCAGAACAGAAGGATCCACAGCGCTAGCGCAAGATGCTAGTGCGATCCAAGAGAGACAGATCAGAAGAGATAGCTGGTAGCAACCGCTGCACCAGCTATACTCCAAGAACAGAGATCAGAACGATCTCCTGTCGACCACCGCTGGGACAGGACAACCGCAACAGAACAAACAAAACAGATAAGCAATCCCAACTGCACTAACCTCTTGACGACCAGCTAACGCCGATTGGCGTAAACTGGTCGCCTGCGGGTTACCATGGAAACGGCCTTTCCATGTCAGTTCGCGGAGGGTGTCTCCGTGAACAGCCGGAGAGCCACCGATCGCGGCTCGCCGGCAAAATGTAAACAGGCGGGGAAGAAATCCCCGCTGTTTACATCATACGGCGCTGCTGCGCAGCAGCGCCGTAAGGCAGATCAGCGATCCCCGGCCTCTGATTGGCCGGGGATCGCCGGCATATGATAGGCTGAAGCCTATCCTTCAATGCGCAGGACGGAAATCCGTCCTGCGCAGCTCACAGGGGGAGGGAGAGGGAGCAGGAGAGACGGCGGAGAACGCTGCGGAGGGGGGCTTTGAAGAGCCCCCCCCGCTAAGCAACTGCAGCCGGCGGCGATCAGACCCCCCCAGCAGGACATCCCCCTAGTGGGGAAAAAAGGGGGGTAGTCTGATCGCCCTGGCTCACTCCTGATCGGTGCTGCGGGCTGGAGAGCCCACGCAGCACCGATCAGTGCAGAAAGCCCTGGTCGGCAAGTGGCTAAGGAAACATGCCCAGTGCAGTTTCCAGGGATTACTCTAAGCTGATCTTTAAACAGAGAGTAAGGCTGACACTCCTCCAGGAGTGTTTCACAGGAAGGAATCCTTATGACCAGCCAAGCATTGTGGGAAACACATAGTACACGCCTCCAATGAATGTGGCCAGGCAATTTGCATGACAACGTATGCAAATTCCTCAGCAAGCACAAGCTGCAAAACTGACAGAAGCTCTCCTTTCCAGAGTCCTGCAGCATGCAAACCTAAAACAATGGTCAAAAAGCTGCCTGCCTGCCTGCACAGGCAGCTGAGCAAATCATTACAGAACCCCCCCTCCCCCCCTCCATGGTCGAATTCCAGACGACCCTCAAAACTGCTATTAGCAAAAGACTCCAACCGAAGACTCATGAAGGTCGGGACAGCCCGACAAGGTCCAATTCCAGAGTCAGTCATCCCGAAACTGACCTCATCGGAAACAGAAGCCACCGAAACATGCCCATCAGCACTACAAGTCTCAGCGTAACACCCATCAGGACTGTGGATACCAGAGAAGAAGCCATCGACACCCTCCAGACAATACCCACCACCTTCCAAGGAGCGTCCGAAAATACCAAATCTGCCACAAAACCTGTTCGAAGTGTCTCTTTCAAAACAAAAGCCGCTGTTGATCGTATTCAGGGTACCAAGCAAAACTTCTCTCGGAATCTCCCAGAACGCCTTGAAGCTCCGCAGAGATTCCAAGAAGCCAGAACGCTCACCAGGCTCACATGGAGAGCTACCAAGCACCCCAATGGAACCTATGACAGCTCCAGATTCAGAATTAGCAGGACACCCATCAAGATCAGGACTTTCAGGGACCACTTCTGGGCATGCAAGCAGGCAGGCTAAATCAGAACATGTCTCCACCGAGGAAGCATCTGAGTACGCTGGTAACTGAGGCACACTTGGGCTTTCTGGGTCACAGAGCACACTGGAATACACCAGCACAGGAGAAACCTCAGGACATGTCGGGGAACTGCCAACCTCAGAGTCCGGCACGACCAGACCAAAACCAGGACCGGGCAGAAAATCATCACGAGTAGAGGTCACAGGTACTGGTATTTCAAAAGAAGACTCGGTCTCAGGCTTAGGGATCTCAATGACTGTAATGGTATCTGACAGAAATTCATCATTGACTACCCATGACTGAAGCTCCACCAGAGCTGAAAAGGTAGCCAGCAAGGCAGCAATGCCTATGGAAGAGGGCAAAACCTCAGAAGGACTTGGGGGGCAGGAGACATCTCCTACAAGTTCTGCACCCTTTGGGAGGAACTCAGAGACCTCCAGAACATCAAACAAGACCTCAGGAACATCATTTTCCAGGTTTTCTAAGAAGGATTCTGAACTATCCATGTTACAGGGCTGAACATTAAATACCTCCTGCAGGCAGGGCAGATGTCCCAGGAATGGTTCCACCATAACCTGAGACTGAACTTCATCATAATTAGCAGGATGTACAAGAATATTTACTGGAACACACACTGACTCCCTAACTTCATTCTCACTGTACCCAGAATTCTGTGTGGCAGTCAAACTAGCTTGTAACTCCAAAACTGCAGAAAAACAGGTGAGTATAGTGGCAATACCTAGACGAGCCTCTAGGGACACTGCAGGGGATTCTAAGCAAGGCCACATTGACTCATCCAGAGTACAGGGTGCAGAATCAGCACTTCCCTCAGAGCAAGAAAGGGGCTCACAAACGTCAGTGTGAAAGGAAAACATGTTTTCATTCATGGTACAGGGCAGGTTCAGAGAAAGCATCTCTGAATAAGGCAAAGAATGAATCAGAACGCAAAACCTGCGAATCAAAATTCACTTTAGGTTGTGAAACTGACGCTTCCATAGCGCAAACCTCCGCGATCTGCGGAGCAGACTGCAAGGCATCTAGGACCGAAACACTGGAGCAACTGTCATCAGGCAACGGGCCCCTACAGGTGTGAACAGGGTGAGACAGAGACTCATTTGCAGAAGAAATAGCGACATCAACAGGATAAACTTTATTAGGCATATTAATTTTACTTTTGACGCTGCATAGTCGAGAAATTTTCCCCATAGCAGGGTCACAGACGGAAGATCTCAAAGATCTGTTTCTAAATGAAAAAGGATCCCACACATCCTTGAGGAAACCGGCAGACTCATGCCGATCACAATCTGCAGGAACATCCGAGAAACAGGCATCAGATCGCACAGATTCAAACTGCACACTGTCAGGAGAGAATCCTTCAGGATTCGCACAGGAATCAACCACAGTGGCACACTCATTCATTTTAGATTGCACAAAGTCAAGACTCTCATGCTTTACCCCAGAAAGGCAGGAACAATTATCCGACAACGATGAGAGAGAGATAGAGATAGATATATGTGAAGATGTACTATGGGAGAGAGTGTGGGAGGGAAGAAATATTACATGTAAGTGTGTGTATTTTTATTAAACAAAATGTATTTAGATGTAATTTTACTATTTGCCCACAAGATGGCCTCAGTCTTTATTTACGTTTTCCATCCTGTAAGCATGCGATTCCGCTTACAGGAAGTGATGGGAGGACGTGAAACTTTTTTTTCTTCATAAAGATTGCAGTCTTTCTAACGGGGACTTAGATCAATGAATGGGAACTACGTTCCCATTCATTGATCTTCGGGTTAACAGGCAGCGGCACGGGTGCAAGTAGCAGCGGGGAAGCAGCCTTTCGGACGTGTAGCAGCTACGTCCAAAAGGCTTAAATGGTGAAAGTACACTTACATTTAATGTCTTCACATATCACCAAGACCATTCCACTAGCGCGGAAATCGGGCCAAATCCACAGAGTTTCCCTGCAGGCAAATCGCGCGGGGAAACTCTGCCATAGGAAACAATGGCGCCACCGGCCTAATTGCTTACCTTAGGGATTCGACCGACATTAACATCAGTTTCCGTGCGGGAGGCTGTGAATCCCATAGCTGTGCATGGCACGGCTTATGGGATTCGTCAGTGCTCCTGCAGAAAAGGAAGTGCCGCCACGAGTCTCACAGCCGCGTACGGCACTAGTGGAAACGTGCCCTTACTGTGACTTCAGAAATAAGCTAAAGCATACTTCTGGCCAATTTATTTTTCTTGCCAAAGATCTCCTACGTAAACCTAATTGCATGTAATATAAATTACATTTGCTTACTTAGCTAATGTCTTAAAAAAAAAAAAAAATTAAATCATTATCTGCATTTCCATCTTGCTTACTTTTGTGCCCTAACCTTAATGAACACGGTCCAGGCAACTCCCAAGCATGCTCACTATCGGTTGTATGAAGACATGGCCTGTAGCAAAGGGGGAGTCATAATTTCTCACAAGCCTCTGTACACTTAGCAGGAAGAAAAGGTAGAGGCCCTTTTGAGGAGACAGAGAAGTTACTGGGTAGGAAGGAAATATGGGCACAGGTATACTTTATACGAAAAAAAAGTGATTCAGGGCCAGATTTGTACTCTTCACTGCCTAAGGCGACTGTCATAAACTGCCCCCTTCAGTATAGATGACCCACCCCCCCTCCCTCCAGTACAGGTATTCTGATCAACCCCCCTTTCCCTCTAGTATAAGAAACCAGATGACCCCCTCCATATAGATAGCCTGTTGACACCTCCCCCTCCCCAGTATAGATAGCCAGGTGACACTTCCCTTCCCCATAGAATAGTCTGCTGCCCTCCCGCCCCTTGATCCTGAGGTGCCCAAGGCCATCGCCTATGTGGCCACCCTGATCAAACATTAACAACCATACCAGATCAAAATGCCAAAACTGCCATTCCAAGTGCTGTCGGAGGTATTTTGAGTGCCAATGACACTATATTAATGTTATTATGACTTCATAATTGAGGCTTTTGTTACCAAAAAGAAGGGTGAAAGGTCTTACCATACAATACCGAACAAGCTTAAATGTGTCAGTCCATGGTTTCAGGCAGTATTTTGCATGAAGTATTTCTAACAAAGATTTTCTGGGTAATTTCACTTGAGCTATATAAAAAAAGAAAACAAAAAAGTTCATATGGAAAAACAGCAATACCCAACTTTTTCGGGGAAAAGACAGGATTAAGAAGGTCAAATTGGTATTTGTATGTTATGTATTTCAAAGCTTTGCTCATTAGTGACACCACTTGGTTTATTAGAAACTAGCAGATTGGCACCCATTGGACACAGGGAGATTTGGAGGACAAACAGAATCTAGCAAGTTGAGGGGCTTATATACACATTACAACACACACACCATGCCATTTTCCCGCTAGATTGACTGATCAACAATTTCCAGCATGTCAAATCTGCTTCCGATCAAGAAAGTGATCAATTTGAGATCAGATGTGCACAAAATCACAATCCCTTTTTCAATCAGTAATGCCAGAAATTATCAATTGATCCATCAATCTGAGGGGGAAAAGTTTATTTTTGGTTATTTTTAAAGGTAGTTGCCACTAGCCATGGCACCTTTGGGCTGGGTGGGAGACTTTATTATTACTATTATTATTTGGATTTATATAGTGCCAACATATTATGCAGTGCTGTACAATACATAAGACATGCGGTCGTTAGACTTGTGTGCGTTTAGTGGATTTTGGGCAAGACCACATGGGCCATGGTCTAGGGAACCAGAAATGAAAGCAGAACTGAAAGGTTTCTTAAAAAAAAAAAAAAAAAAAAAAAAAAAATTCACTTACCTGGGGCTTCTGCCAGCCCCCTGCAGCCTCCCTGTCCTGCACCGTCTCTGAACGATTTATACAGTCCCCCGCTGCGACTCACTTTCACTTTGTCTTTTGAAGTCCAACCCGGCCACAGGCATTCTCTCTCCTGTTCCCCTAGCCGAGAGCATCCTGTGCAGGAGCAGTAAGAGAAAACCTTGTACTGAGCAGGATGCTCTCGGCGAGGGGGAACAGGAGCAAGAATGCGCGCAGTCAGGGTCTACTTCAGAGACAGACAAAGTGAAAGTGAGCCGCAGCGGGGGTGCAAAGACAAGGAGGCTGCAGGGGGGTGGTAGAAGCCCCAGGTAAATGCATTTTAAGAAATATTTCAGTTCCGCTTTCAGCATTGTTTGGGGTGGCTAAGGGGCAGCAAAGTGACAATGATCCTCTGTATCATCATTCATGCCGCTCATAGCCGAGTGGGCGCTGTCTCTCCCCTGTCCTGACTCTGGGTGGTAAAAAGTAAAAATCCGTCCCTGGGAGTAAAGCAGGAGCGAACTAAGGAGCAACTTATCAAGTCTCTGGATCTAAGGATCCCACAAATTATGAAAACTATCCATCATTTGGCTTAGCCAAAACAAACTAAGATATATTTGTGAGAGCACTCAAACTCAGTGCAGTAAAGGTGAGAAGTTATGCATTCCTTGTTTTATCTAAAAGAACAACAAAAGTTTTTATTGACTGGGGTTTAGATGGTCTTAATCATGTTGCCACATAAATCAATGATGATAATGCATTATGATTGGAGAATCCTAAGGCCAGCCGTTTTAGCAAGAGCATCTCCTTTCCCAACAGTATATACAGTTGCAACAAAACAGATGTAACTGTAACCTGCTTGTCCAACAGGTTCAGCTAGAACTTTGTACAAACATCTTAATGGATTTGAACTGGGTGTATAACATTTTTCTAAATGACAGAGGGAAATTTTAGGATATGCTTGATAAGGCCTTGTTCACATTGCATTCCGATCGCGTCAGCGTTGGGCGTTTGAAGCGATTTTTCCCCTCCTGGGGATTTCTGTTTGTTGGACTTTTGTAAGCATTTTTGTAGGAGTTTTTGCAGACAATTCTGTTTTTTCACTTCCTGACGTTAGTCAGGAAGTGAACTCTGATCAGGAAAAGAATAAATACTATGTATTTATTCTTAAAAATGCAATCACTGCACAAAGCGATTTTGTGAGGGTTGTGCGTTTTTCCTATACCATCCATCGTAGCAAAATCACCCTAAAAATGGTCCATGCAGTGCTTCTCTGAGCAGAAAGCAGACGGATCGCCCTAATCTGAACTAGCGCATAGGATAGCATGGTGTAAGCGCTCTCAGGGCGATTTTGAAAAATCGCAGGCACTTGAAGAAAAAAAAAAAAAAATAAAAAAACGCCTCCAGTGTGAACGAATGTAAAGAATAGTAAAGTCAGGCTCTGCTTCAAATTCATAATTACGGTTTATTCAAAAAAGTACAAAACACTGTCAAGTTACTAATCTGTCACTTTAAAACCATAAAACACACTGCCAGTGTGAACGAGCCCTTAGGGTGGTTATGTAGATGCGAATCCTGGTCTGCATGTAAAATTTATAGCAAATTATATGCAGCTAATAACTGGGCCGATACAAATTAACACTTTGCATTTGATTCAATTCCAAGATGCATGCAATTTTCTTTAAGGGTTCTATCACACTGTTGCAATGTGTTGTGTTGCAATGTGATGAAAAGTCACACAGCATGGTACAAGTGCGATATGAAGCATACAGTACAGAGAAATTAAGGTAGGCAAAAAGGGCGACAGACATTTGGGCCCCGCCATAGGCTGTAATGTGAATTACAGCTATGGCAGCGTTCAGAGGGTAATTTACAAGAGTGAAAATTACAAGAAAAACAGATATGCAGCCAGCAATGCCCGGCAACCAACTTGTATCTTTCCCAAGAATCCATGGCAGCTTGGAAGGCGAATAGTAATTAACGCTGGCGAGACTTTTGCAGGAAGAGGGTGAGACATTTTTTGGCTTCACCCTACAACCAATTTTCTGGCACGGTTTTTTGATGTAGGTCATAGAAGTATGTATTACTGCAACAGTTAGGGCTTTTTCACATGCAAAGATTCCTTTAAACTGGGTTTTGTTGTTTTTGTTGTTTTTTTTTTTAGCGCCAGCACTTTCCATTATCTTGAAAAAGTGCTTGGACAATGAAATCCTTTAGGTTTTTCTACATCAGAAAAAAACACTTTGTTAAAAATCATAAAACTGCAAGCTGTTAAGTAAAAACGCACACCATGATGTGCGTTATTCCAGCAGAAACTGCTGCACCACTGCGCCCATGTGAACATATCACTGAAATATAACCATTGCGTTCCTATGTGAGAATATTTTCCACTGCGATGGAATGCAACAAATGCCAGGGTTGCTCGAATGTACCAAAATTCGATTCGGGTACATTCGAATTCGGGCCCGCGGAAAATTCAGATTCGATCACTGAATTCGGTTCGGATTCGAATTCGGTTTGGGTTGCGTAAAAAATTCGGGAAAAATTTTTGTTCGTAAATTCAGATTTTTTTTTTTTAAAGGGAAATCACATGTAAATAGGTCTAATATCTTCTCCTACTCCTTCTCCTTCTCTTCTATTGTTCCTTCATCTTCAGTTGTTCCCTCTTCTTCACCTGGTTCATCTTCAATTGTTTCTTCTCCTTCACATGGTTATTCTTCTTCACCGTCCACCACCAACATTCTTTGTTTTTTCCCTTACAGAACTCTACTGTTGTAAAATGTTATCTTCAACACCAGCATAGCTATCGTAGTGGCGTAATAGCTAGCGGCGCATGGCAGCAGCGCATAATTCAGTAAATCTGTAAATTCATAAATATATAAATACATCAGCAACAGCAGCAGGAAGAGGAGTGACGTGTAGCAGCAGCAGGCATGTCACGGGCCATGGTAGCTAGCGTTACCACAGCAAGTGAAGAAACACCAGGCCAAATTATGAGGTCCCTGGGAATGAAGGTTTATGTTGTCAAAGAATGATTCCCAGGCACCTCATGTCCTCCTCTTGCCGACAGTAGGTGCCAGGAACGTGCCTTCAATCCAGGCCTGGTTGATCTTCAAAAATGTCAATCTGTCCACTCCCTCTGTGGACAGACGAGATCGCTTCTCGGTGACCACGCCACCGGCCGCACTGAAGCACCTCTCGGACAGCACGCTGGAAGGGGGGCAAGACAGGACTTCCAGGGCGTACTGCACCAGCTCACTCTAGATGTGCAACCGCTCCACCCAGTACTCCATGGGGTCCACGCTGCCGGTGTCAAGCCCACTTTAGGACCCCATGTACTCAGCCACCATCTGGGTCATGCGCTGGCTGTGGCTTTCAGAGGAGGTGGCTGCTGCATGCACCTCCTCTCTCGTCTGCTCTAACATGTAGAGCGCCTGCGTCAATGACAGCAGGTCTCCTGGGCGCCTGACGCTGCTGCTGCTGGCCGCAGGCACAGGCTGCTGTGCTGGCTGGACAAAGCGGTTGGAAGCCTGGGGGAAGGCTTCCTCCAGTCGCCGAACAAGGAGCTGCTTCAACTCGCTTGTGCGCTGCTCACGTCCTCTAGCAGGCAGAAACTGAGCCCACTTCCTCCTCAGCCGTGGATCCAGGATCATGCTGATGCAGGCGTCCTCCCTCGCTTGCATCTGCTTCACCCTGGGGTCTGTGCGCAGGCAACGCAGCATGTGCGCTGCCATGGGGAACAGGGTGGTCCGTGACACAGAGACATTAGGGTCAGCGTCCTCCTCTGGCTCCTGGGCCTCTTCCGCCTCTCTCCACTGCTGCTGTGCTCCACTGTTCCCCCTCAGCAGCGACGTCCAGCACCTCCAACTCCTCCTCATCCTCCTCCAGGGATTCAAATTCCTGCACAGCAGTGGACTGCGCAGGTGGCTGCTGTTCCAGCTGCTTCAGGGCCTCCTCCCCCAAATCGCCAAGTGCCCTGTCCAGCAGACAAACAAAGGGCACCCACTGGCAGAGGGATGCCCGCTCCTGGCTCACCAGGTTGGTTCCCTGCAGGAAGGGAGCCAACACCAAGCAGACCTGCTGCATCTGCCCCCACTGTGCGTTGGTGAGGAGCTGGAGTTTGGTGGTGCCTTCGAGAGTGCCATCCACGATGTACCGGTTGACAGCCCTTCTCTGCTCAACCAACCGCTCCAACATCGCCAGGGTAGAGTTCCAGCGAGTCGGCACATGGATGACAAGGTGGTGTGGTGGCAGGCCCTCGTGCTGCTGGATCTCTGCCAGCTTTGATGCAGTAGCAGCTGAGCGGCAGAAAGTGCGCACAATTTTCCGCCTTGCTTCCAACAGCTCCTTCATCCCCTGGTAGGTGCGCAGGAACTTCTGCACCACCAAGTTCAGGACGTGGACCAAGCAGGGGATGTGGGATAAGTGTCCCCTGCTGATGGCAGCCAGCAGGTTGGCGGCATTGTCTGACACCACCAATCCGACTCGGAGGCCTCTGGGGGTCAGCCACGTCTTCTCCTGCTCCCTCAGGTAGAGGAGCACGTTGGCTGCTGTCAGACTGTTCTTTCCCAGGCTCACCATCTCCAGCAGCGCTTGCCAGTGGCGGGCGTTCACGCTGCTGTTGCGTTGTCGCTTGGCGGCGGGAGCTGCTGCTTCTCCCCTGACCCCGCGTGGTGGCACCACATAGTGGGCGACTGGTGCCGCTGCTGCTGATGTGCCCGAGGGTGGACCTGCTGCTTCAGCGCTCGGGCTTTCCACCAGGCTGACCCAGTGCTCCGTAAAGGACAAATAGCGTTCTGTCCCAAAACGGCTGCTGTATGAATCCATGGTTATGTGGCTCCGCGCACTCGCGAGTGCGCGGCCCACGTTCGCCATGGCAAAACGGTGCAGTGCTGGGATCGCCGTGCGGGAGAAGTAGTGGCGGCTGGGGACTTGCCACTCCGGGATCCCAAAATGCAGCAGCGCTCTCATGTCACTCCCCTCCTGCACGAAGGAATATGGCAGGAGCTGGGAGCACATGACCCGGGCAAGCAACCCGTTCAGCACCCGGATGCGCTTGTGAGCGGGAGGCAAGACCTTGGTCACACCGGGAAAGGACACGCTGAGCAGGGTCTAGCGGCGTTTGCCTGCGCGGGAGGATGAGGAGGCCACTGTAGAGGGAGCTGATGAGGCAACTGAGGACTGGCTTCCCGGGGGGGGGGGGGGGGCTGCTGCTGTGCTCCTGCTGCTGGGTGGGATGCTGCTGCTGCTGAAATCTGTGCAGTGGCTCTCTGGCTCTGACCACTGCCTGCGCCACTTTGCATCAGCTTCTCATACTCAATCCTCAAAATGCCCGGTCTCTAAGTGGGTCGACGAGGGCTTGTGCCTGTTTTGGTTTGGTTGGAGGTTTGCTGCGGGTGGTGGTAGCGGCTGAAGCAGCAGGCTGTGGCTCCTGCCTTCCACGCCCTGTGCTTGCCGCCTTGCTGCTGCCATGCCTCTGCGTCAGAGACACCTCCTCCGATGACGAGCTGCCTTCAAGCAAGTGTGCTGGTGGTACTGGTGGTGGCACATAGGGAGGATCCAGCATGTCGTCATCATCCCCAAACATGTCCTCTGAGCCCGCCTCAACCACATCCAGTAGCCCAAAATCCCCTGCATCACGCCCCTCCTCATCAGCGCCAACAACAAACTGCTCCACCTCCAACTCCTCCTCCTTGCATGATGATGTCCCCATTATCTCCTGCTCAAAGTTCTCCACAACATCCCTGTACACGGCTGCAGTCACTGGGGTGAAGACCGAGCTCAGTGAGGGCAGGCTGGTCAATGGGGTCACCGTGACCTCAAGCGGTGGTGGAGGCCTGCTGCGGACCAGAGTGCTGGTGGAGGTGGCACTGGTCTCGCTGGTGCTGGAGGCCTGGCTGAAAACGGTGGCTTCCTGCTCCGCCATCATTTCCACCACAGCCTGCGCCTGACTCTCCATAATAGGCCGGAGGCGACGACCCGTCTCAAAGATGGGCGCAACGCGCTGCTGATGCGCCTCTGCTCCCTCCTCCACAACTCTGCGGTCAGTGGCTGGCGGTGGACCAGTCACAGACCTGCTGCTGCTGGCAGTGGCGCTGCCTCTCCTGGTGGTGCCTCGTCCTCTACCTCTGCCAATCATTTTGCACTTATATACGAATACAGTAAAAAAAAAAAAAAAAAAAAAAAAAAAAAAAAAAGGGTATAGAAAACGGCGGGAAAGGGTGTAAACTTTAATAAAGTCTGGGTTGGTGGTGGTGGTGACTGACTGGTGGTAAGTGTCAACAAAAAATTATAATAGCAATAGTAATAGTAGTAGAAGTAATAGTAGTAGTAGTAGTAGTAATAGTAGTAGTAATATTAATAGTAATAGTAGTAATAGTAATAGTAGTAATAGTAGTAATAGTAATAGTAGTAATAGTAATAGTAATAGTAGTAATAGTAATAATAGTAATAGTAATAATAGTAGTAATAGCAGTAATAGTAATAATAGTAGTAGTAATAGTAGTAATAGTAGTAATAGTAATAATAGTAGTAATAGTAGTAATAGTAGTAATAGTAGTAATAGTAGTAATAGTAGTAATAGTAGTAATAGTAGTAATAGTAGTAATAGTAGTAGCAGCAGCAACAGTGAGTCTCTACAGTACTAACTTGTGTGACAGTGGGTGACAATTACGGTCGGTCACACGCGGTGAGGCGCAATCAATAGGGTGCGCCGGCAAATGACAGTCACAGCAGGTGACAACAAGGGATGCTGGCCTGCGAATGTAACAATTTACTACAGAAAGGTAATAAATCACACAGTAACAAATGAAAAAAATTAAATGAAGGTGTGGGTGGTAGTAGTAGTGGAAGACTACCACTTACCTAGTAGTAGTACGGTTGTATGCGCAGGTAGTAACTATTAACCGCCTCCTGTACTAAACAGTAAACAATATAACTAACAGCCAGACAGTGGGTGACAAATTACAGTCGGTCGGTCACACACGGTCAGACGCAATCAATGGGGTGCGCCGGCAAATGACAGTCACAGCAGGTGACAACAAGGGATGCTGGCCTGTACACAATCAGTAACTAACTAGTATTAACTAACAGTACTGAAGCTATAAACTAACACAGACTACAGCAAACAGCAGCAGTACAATTTAACTAAACTACTATAGTACACAACTAACTAGAATCCCTAACCTACCTAAGCTAGTAGTAGGCTAAGGCTGCCCTAGGCTAGCAGGCCTAGCCTGCACACAGACTAACACTAGCCTAGCACAGTATACAGTACACACTAGCTGACTACAAACAATCAAATTACTTTCTATCTATATAACAGTACAATGAATGTGTGTAGGAGGTGTTTAGGAAGCAAAACGCTAGGTTTAGCACAGAATACACTTGATCAGACACGCAGCACAGCACTGGAGATGCTCTCAGTACCAGCTCAGTCACACAAGTGCGTAGCTCCGCAAAATGGCCACCGCCTTATATAGAGGGGAGGGCCAGGCTCCCCTCCTCTGATTGGTTGCTAGCGTTGCCAGGGACTCGGCTGGAGGAATTCTGATTGGCCCACGTCACTCCCGAATCCCAAAGCCGAACCCAACGCGTCATCCGGCCGAATTCAAATTCGCACATTCGGCCGCCTTCGGCTTCAGGTCCGGCGCATTCAACTTCGGGAACGCTGAAATTTACCAGAATTCGGGTAAATTCGCATTCGGGAGTCCTGGAGAGCAAGCCTGGTGAGAGCACCCCAAATATGCATGAAACCAGATTAATTATCGCTTTCACCTTCTCTTAGGGTCGTTCATTCAAACTATACACGTTGCAATAATCGTAACACAACTATGCTGAAAAGTCACATTGCTTGTTAGAGTGTTGCAGCACACACAGTAAGGCCTGGTGCACACCAGAGGAGTTTTTCTGAGCGTTTTGAGTTTTTAAATCTGCTGCTAATGTTATCCTATGTGTCTGTGCACACTGGAGCAATGAGGTTTTGTAAAAAAAAAACCATAGCATTACATTGGGAAGAGCTTTTAGAGGTTTCAAAAGCTCTTCCCAATGTAATGCTATGGGTTTTTTTTACAAAACCTCATTGCTCCAGTGTGCACAGACACATAGGATAACATTAGCAGCAGATTTAAAAACTCAAAGCGCTCAGAAAAACTCCTCTGGTGTGCACCAGGCCTAACAGTACATTGAGGCCCGGTGCACACCAAAAACCGCTAGCAGATCCGCAAAATGCTAGCAGATTTTGAAATGCTTTTTTTTATTTTTCTATGGCATTTTGCTAGCGTTTTGCGGATTGCTGCTGCGGTTTTCAGTATAGTAGATTTCATATATTGTTACAGTAAAGCTGTTACTGAACAGCTTCTGTAACAAACGCCGGCAAAACCGCTCTGAACAGGCGTTTTTCAGAGCGGTTTGCGTTTTTCCTATACTTAACATTGAGGCAGAAACGCATCCACAATCCAAAAAAATGCCTCACCCAGGCATTTTTCGTTTCTGCAAAACGCCTCCCGCTCTGGTGTGCACCACCCCATTGAGATACATTGACCAAGCGGATCCGCAGCCGCAAGCGGCTGCAGAAACGCTGAAAAAGCCGCTCGGTGTGCACCAGCCCTGAAAGTATGCTTCACTGTAAACATGCACATTGTCCGATAACCACACAGCATGCCGCACCCGATGTGAATGTACCATAGAAATATAACTGCATCGCATTGGGATGAGATTATATTCATTGTACCGCAACACAACGGAGAAAAGGTGCGTACACACATGCGACTATAGTCGTTTGTAACGATCGTTCCCCGATCTTTACCAACGACGATCGTTACAAAAAACGAACCAACGACTATTAAGGCAAACGACGAACGAGCCAAATCGCTCCAAAAGAAAGTTCTGTCTCGGCGGATTTTAACCAACGACGATCGTTTGCAAAAGTAGTACATCGTTGGAAACGGTCGTTCGTACTAGGCTTGACATGCGCATTTTTATAATTTCTCCATGAAACTTCTCATTTTTATGCGCAGGCGCAATAGTTGCTTTACGTGATGTAACATTCGTTCTAACGATCAGATCGTTACACACCTTTTAAAACTAACTTTACTTAGGTCGTTCTTTCATCAATTAAAAGTTCGTTCGTCGTCCTCAACGAACGATCGTTGTCGCATGTGTGTACGTAGCAAAAGTCTGAAAGGATCCTAAACCTTGGGATAGCAAAATCAGTACAGCATTATATTGCTGATCATGAGCAATTTGAGCCGAGTTAGGGTGCTCATGAAGTACACTCAGGCACATTTTAGAAATTTAAAATTTTCATTGTATTTAAAGTTGTTGCAAAAATGTTTCATTTTGTATATAAAAAAAAAAAAAATGGAATTGGGCCTCTTTTCCACGGGCAGTTGAACTGTGTGCTCAGCAAGCAGTTGCCAAAGTTTGAGAGGCATTTCACTGCCTATCAATAGAGATGGCCCGAACGGTTCGCCGGCGAACTTCCGGGGTTTGCGATCGCGGAGAACCGCAAACTTTCCCGAAAGTTCGATTCACCCCCATAGTACATCATTAGGGTCAAGTTTGACCCTCTACATCACAGTCAGCAGGCACATTGTAGGCTACACTCCCTCCTGGAGACCCACCCCCCTTATCAAAGGCAGGCAGCGTCAGGCATTGGACTCACTCGTGTGCCTGCAGTAATTAGAGAAGGGAGAGCTGCTGCAGAGAGAGCTATAGGGAAAACTTAGTTAGGCTCTTGTAGGCTTGTTAGCTTGCTCCTTGCTGATTCGTACTGCAAAAAAAAAAAAAAAAAAAAAAAAAAAAATCTTGTTCTTGTGATCTTTTTTTTTTTTTTTTTTTGTGGCCCACTTGCATTATATACAGCCCTGTCAGTCAGTCGCAGCTGGCCTTTGGCCCCTTGGTGGTAATTCTTACTGTGCCACTGCCAGGCCCAGCACATTCAGTGACTACCTGTGGGGTGTGACCGGCAACTGCACATTTGTAATCCCAATCATTGCACCTGTTCACTGTTCAGTGCACCTACCTACCTACCTACCTACCTATGTGAGCGCACGCATTGTTAATACCAGTCATTGCACCTGTTTACGGTACCTGTGTGTGACAGCTGCACATTTGTAATACCAATCCCTGCATATCTGTTCACTGCACCTGTGTGACCGCACGCTGTTTAGTATACCAGTCCGTGCATACCTGTTAACTGCACCTGTGTGACAGCTGCACATTGTATTGTAATACCAGTCACTGCTACATTTCACTGCACCTGTGTGACTGCACATTGTATGAGTCAAGTCAGTGCATACCTTTCACTTCATTCCCCCCAGATATGGACAAAACAGGCAGAGGCAGACCCAGAGGCAGGCCACCCGGCAGGTCTGTTCGAGGTCGTGCTGACATGATTTCGTGCGGCTCTAGACCAAAGTACAGCGCTCAGAAGAAGGCACATCCCATCAACTCCCAAGATTGTCAGGACGTGGTTGACTATTTAGCACAAAACACCTCATCTTCTGCATCCCCCAGCGCTACTCCAAGTACCACATCCGCTACATTTGACACTTCGCAGGAGTTATTTGGTGGGGAAATCACTCATTCACAGCCATTATTGTTACAACAAGATGAAGGCGCTAAGCAAGTTACACCACCTCAGATGTCTGAGTTAGGCGACACTATAGACGTAAGGTGTGAGGAGAACGATTAAGTACCTGCTGTTGGTGCAGTTTTGGAGGTGTCTGATACAAGCGAAGTTTTGGAGGATGATTATGATGAGGATACTGCCATGGATGCCACGTGGGATCCTAAGAGATATGATGACCAAGGGGACAGTTCAGAGGGGGAGTCAGAGGAGTAGGAGGAGACGAGTTGCTGAAAGAAGCAGGGGGAGCTCGTCATCAGAAACAACTGGCGGCAGTGACCGGCACCATGTATCGACACCTATGGACCACCAGCAAACATGCCCTTCAATGTCAGCTGCTGACGCCACCATAGTGCCCACACCCCAGGGTGGCTCAGCGGTGTGGAAATTTTTTAGTGTGTATGCCAAAGATCAGAGCAATGCCATCTGTATTCTCTGCCACCAAAAATTGAGCCGTGGAAAGGCCAACACCCACGTAGGGACAACTGCCTTATGAAGGCACATGCAGAAAAGGCACAAACTGGAATGGGAAGATCACCTGAGGAAAAGCAGCACACAAAAAGCAAAGCCACCCACCTTCTCCTCTTCCTCCTCCTCTTCCTCCTTCAGGTGCATCATCTTCAGCCGCTTTCTCCCTTGCACCTTCACAATCGCAGCCACCCTTCTCCACTCCGCCTCTCACCTTGACCACTTCCTGCTCCTCTGCCCACAGCAGCAGCCAGGTGTCCGTGAGGGCAATCTTTGAGCAGAAGAAGCCAATGTCTGCCAGTCACACTCTTGCCCGGTGTCTCACAGCCGGCTTAGCGGAACTGTTAGCTCGCCAGCTGTTACCATACCAGCTGGTGGACTCTGAGGCCTTCCGAAAATTTGTGGCCATTGGGACACCACAGTGGAAGCTACCAGGCCGCAATTATTTCTCCAAAAAGGCGATACCCAAACTGTACCATGAAGTTGAGAGGCAAGTGGTGTCATCTCTGGCACACAGCGTTGGGACAAGGGTCCATCTGACCATGGATGCCTGGTCTGCCAAGCACGGTCAGGGCAGGTTCATTACTTACACAGCCCATTGGGTCAACCTGGTGACCGCTGGCAAGCAGGGAGTACGTGGCTGTGCAGCAGACCAAGTGGTGACACCTCCACGGCTTGCAGGCAGGCCTGCTGCCACCTCGTCTCCTTCTCCTCCTACATCCTCTTCGCTGTCGTCCTCCTCCTCCTCGGCTGAGTGGCAGTGCTACTCTATTGGTGCTGCGATCTCCTCTCCAGCTACACAACCCCAGCTCCCCAGGGTCTATGCTGCATGCCAGGTACGACGGTGTCACGCCATCTTAGACATGTCTTGCCTCAAAGCGGAGAGTCACACTGGAGCAGCTCTCCTGGCTGCTGTTAACAAACAGGTGGATCAGTGGCTGACCCCGCACCAGCTGGAGATAGGCAACGTGGTGTGTGACAGTGGCAGCAATCTCATTTCGGCTTTGAATTTGGAAACGTTGACACATGTACCCTGCATGGCACGTGTGCTAAACCTCATAATTCAGAGATTTGTGTCTAAGTCCCCATGCTTACAGGACGTCCTGAAGCAGTCCAGGAAGGTGTGTGGGCATTTCAGGCGGTCTTTCATGGCCATGGCATGCTTTGCTGGAATTCGACCCTCCTGATGTTCAACCGCCTGCTACAACAGGAGAAAGCTGTCAAACAGTATCTCTACAACTACAGTCAAAGGACACGCTCTGCAGATGTTCTGGCCGAAGTACTGGACATTCATTCGAAATGTCTGCAAGCTCATGCGGCAGTTTGAGGAGGTGACAAACCTGGTGAGTCACAGTGAAGTCGCCATCAGCAACTTGATCCCATATGCTTTCTTCCTGGAGCGTGCCATGCGTAGAGTGGTGGATCAAGCTGTGGAGAAGAGTGGTGGGATCAATTCTCAGCAGCAGTAGATCATTCCGCAACACCTGCAGCAGCACAAAGGGGGGGGGGGGGGGAGGAGGAAGAGTCATGTGGGGAAGAGGAATCAGATGATGAGGAAGGTGTTTTTTTGGAGGAAGAGGCGGTGGAAGAACAACCGCAGCAGGTGTCGCAGGGGGCTTGTGCTGCTCAACTTTCCCGTGGTATTGTTTGTAGCTGGGGGGAGGAGGAGAACTTAGCTGACATCACTGAGGAAGAGCAAGAGGAGATGGATAGTAAGTCTGCATCCAACTTTGTGCAGATGGCGTCTTTCATGCTGTCAAGCCTGTTGAGGGACCCCCGTATAAAAAAAAACAAAAAAAAAAACCTCAAGGTGAATGACATGTACTGGGTGGCCACGCTACTAGACCCTCGGTATAGGCACAAAGTGGCGGATAGGTTTCCAAATCACCAGAAGGCAGAAAGGATGCAGCACTTGCAGAACAAGCTGGCAACTATGCTTTACAGTGCGTTTAAGGGTGATGTCACAGCACAACGGAATAAAGGTGCTACTGCCAGTAATTCTCCTGCTCCCATGTCCACGCACTCAAAGACAGGACGCTCTAGCGATCTCATGGTCATGTCGGACATGCGGACATTCTTTAGTCCAATGTCTCGCCTTAGCCCTTTCGGATCCACCATCTATCAACGCCTCGACCGGCAGGTAGCCGACTACCTGGCCTTAAGTGTGGATATAGACACTGTGAGCAGCGATGAACCCTTGGACTACTGGGTGCGCAGGCTAGACCGGTGGCCAGAGCTGTCACAATTTGCCATACAACTTCTGTTTTGCCCTGCCTCAAGCGTCCTGTCAAAAATGACCTTCAGAACAGAAGAGAACTCACCCAGGTCACAAAAGTGTTCAGTACTTCACCAAAATGAATGAGGCATGGATCCCGAAGGGCTATTGCCCACCCAAAGACTGAGTCGGTCCCCACACAGCATCTCTGCCTGCAGGCCGCTTTACTGCCTTCTCCGCCACCACCAACAGGGTCCAGGATTCCATGTGGATTCCTGAATTTTTAAGGTCGCTGTTAGCAGCAGCTGCTATAATCATTTTTCTGGTGCGTGTACATGCCTGCCTAATTTTTATAGCTGCACTGCAGCTGTAACAACAAAACAAAAGGCATGTACATGTGTCAATTCCTCTTCATGATCGTTACCTTGCCGCAGTGAAGGGGCTTGCGTATCACAATGAAGCAATGACCGATGGCTAAATGAGTATCTCGGGGGGGGGGGGGGGGGCAGGGCACACCCCAGATAATAAGGTAGTTGCTTCATTGTGGACAGACCAAATTCGATCAGCTGGAAAGTCACTGTTCTGTCATTCAGCTACCTCAGCCCGGCGACCATATGGGCTTGAAAACCAGCATGGCCTGCACTCTGGCCATGGTGTGCACCAGTCCAGCACGGCCATCACTACACAAACAGCTGTGTGAGGTGTGTTGCGGTGAGTTTGGTCTGTCAGTGTGAAGCAGTACTCTACACTCCCCGATTGATGTATAAGCAAGGAGTTTTGAATCAGGATGATACCATTTATTGGCTAACTTAGAGATGGATAAACAGTGAGCTTTTGGCTTATAAAAAGCCTTCGTCGGACTGGATGCGACGAACCAGTCCGACGAAGGTTTTTTGTAGAGATTTTTTATGTTTTGTACAGTTTGAGCTGGAAATGAACAGCTTTAGCAAAAAAAAAAAAAAAAAAAAAAAAAAAGTTTGAAAAATTCCTGTTATAGCGTTTTTCTTAGAGCGATTCTTCCCTTTCCTATAATTAACATGCATGCTGCATCACCTCCAAAATGCTGCAGGACCTGCTGCGTTTACAAACCCCCTCCCCTCCCCCCACACACACACAAAAAAAAAAAAAAAAAAAAAAAAAAAAAAAACAACACACACACCCCGGTCTGGTGTGATCAATCCCATACAAATACATTAGCCAAGGGCTTTTCGAAGCGCTAGCGTTATTAAAAGTGCTCAGAAGCGCTCTCGGTGTGCACCAGCCCTGAGAGGAAAATACTAGTCAACACTCAATTGTACCTGTCCTAGTTGGCAAGGGATGGATACCTTGCCAAGCTATAAACGACGGTCGTAACGACAAATTTTGTAATTGTGCATAACTTTTACAATTATTGTAATAGCAATATCGTTATTGTGAAAAATTACATTAAATGAGTAGATGGGTAATTTTTGTAATTACAATTATTTTCATAACAACGATAATTACTTAATTGCTCATTCATAATTAAGCACAATCACATAATCACAACCAAATTTCAATTACTAAAAATTATACAAAATTAGAAGTAAACACGAAATTATGAGTAAATGCAAAATTACTCTGTGACGTTACGAATGAGATGAATTATGATTTTGCATTGTAATGGCGATGCAAAATTAGGCATATGCAAAATTTTGGATTATCACTACAGGTAATCCTCTGAGGGCTTGGGCCAGGCCCTTAACCACTTGGCGACCGCCCACTGCACATTGACGGCGGCAAAGTGGCAGCCCCAGGACCACGTAACGCAGATTAGCGTCGGGTCCTGGGACACTGTGTTGCTGGGATGCGCGCGTCCTCCGGCAATAGGCTCCACCCACCCGCGTCACCAACCCGCCGGCCAATCAGAAGCGCCGGCGGGTTGTTAACCCTACGATCGCCGCATAGGAAGCGTATAATACGCTTTGTAATGTTTACAAAGTATTATACAGGCTGCCTCCTGCCCTGGTGGTCCCAGTGTCCGAGGGACCACTAAGGCAGGCTTCAGCCACCCTAGTCTGCACCCTAACACACTGATCTCCCCCCCCTGCCCCCTGATCGCCCACAGCACCCCTCAAACCCCCCCTGCCCACCCCCCAGACCACACCACTGTTTGCACCCAATCACCCCCCTAATCACCCATCAATCACTCCCTGTCACCAGCTGTCAACGCTATTTTTTTTTTTTCAGTCCCTAAACTGCCCCCTGGGGAGTGGGACTCCTGATCCCCCCCCCCCACTCAGATTCTCCCCAGACACCCCCCCCCCCCCCCCATGTACTGTATGCATCTATCCCTCCTGATCACCTGTCAATTATCCATCAATCACCCCCGGTCACTGCCACCCATCAATCAGCCCCTAACCTGCCCCTTGCGGGCAATCTGATCACCCACCCACACGACGTCAGATCACCTCCCAAGTGCATTGTTTACATCTGTTCTCTCCTCTAAACACCCATCGATCACCCCCTATCACCACCTGTCACTGTTACCCATCAGATCAGACCCTAATCTGCCCCTTGCGGGCACCCAATCACCCGCCCACACGCTCAGATTGCCCTCAGACCCCCCCTTATCAATTCGCCAGTGCATTATTTACATCTGTTCTTCCCTGTAATAACCCACTGATCACCTGTCAATCACCCATCAATCACCCATCAATCACCCATCAATCACGCCCTATCACTGCCACCCATCAATCAGCCCCTAACCTGCTCCTTGCGGGCAATCTGATCACCCACCAGCACCATCAGATCGCCTGCAGACCCGCCGTCAGATCACCTCCAAAGTGCATTGTTTACATCTGTTCTCTCCTCTAAACACCCACTAATTACCCATCAATCACCCCGTCACTGCTACCCATCAGATTAGACCCCTATCTGCCCCTAGGGCACCCAATCACCTGCCCACACCCTCAGAACGCCCTCAGACCCCAGCCCTGATCACCTCGCCAGTGCATTGCTTGCATCTATTCCCCCCACTAATCACATGTCACCCCCTAGCACACCTACCCATCAGATCAGGCCCTAATTTGCCCCGTGTGGGCTCCTGATCACTCGGCCAAACCCTCAGATCCCCCTCAGACCCCCTTCCGATCACCTCCCAAGTGCATTGATTGCATCTAATTTCCCCTCTAACCACCCCCTGAGACACCCATCAATCACCTCCTGTCACCCCCCTAGCACTCCTATTCATCAGATCGGGCCCAATACAACCTGTCATGTAAGAGGCCACCCTGCTTATGACCGGTTCCACAAAATTTGCCCACTCAGACCACCTGTCAAAATTTGCAGATGCTTATACCCCTGAACAGTCATTTTGAGACATTTGGTTTCCAGACTTCTCATGGTTTTGGGCCCGTAAAATGCCAGGGCAGTATAGGAACTCCGCAAGTGACCCTTTTTAAAAAAAAAAAACAAAAAAAAAAAAAAAAGACACCAAGGTATTCTGTTAGGTGTATGAAGAGTTCATAGAAGATTTTATTTTTTGTCAAAAGTTAGCGGAAATTGAATTTTATTGTTTTTTCACAAAGTTGCATTTTTCATTAACTTGTGACAAAAAATAAATTCTATGAACTCACCATACACCTAACGGAATACCTTGGGGTGTCTTCTTTCTAAAATAGGGTCACTTGTGGGGTTCCTATACTGCCCTGGCATTTTAGGGGCCCTAAACCGTGAGGAGTAGTCTAGAATCCAAATGCCTCAAAATGACCTGTGAAATCCTAAAGGTATTCATTGTACTTTGGGCCCCTTAGCGCACTTAGGGTGCAAAAAAGTGCCACACATTTACCGCTGTACTCAGGAGAAGTAGTATAATGTGTTTTGTGGTGTATTTTTACACATATCCATGCTGGGTGGGAGAAATATCTCTGTAAATGACTTTTTTTTGTTTTTTGTTTTTTTTTTGTTTTTACACACAATTGTCCATTTACAGAGAGATTTCTTCCACCCAGCATGGGTATGTGTAACAATACACCCCAAAACACGTTATACTACTTCTCCTGAGTACGGCAATACCACATGTGTGGCACTTTTTTGCAGCCTAACTGCGCTAAGGGGCCCAAAGTCCAATGAGCACCTTTAGGCTTTACAGGGGTGCTTACAATTTAGCACCCCCCAAAATGCCAGGACAGTAACCACACCCCACAAATGACCCCATTTTGGAAAGTAGACACTTCAAGGTATTCAGAGAGGAGCATAGTGAGTCCGTGGCAGATTTCATTTTTTTTTTGTCGCAAGTTAGAGGAAAATGACACTTTGTGACAAAAAAAAAAAAATCTATGAACTCACCATGCCTCTCAGTGAATACTTTGGGATGTCTTCTTTCCAAAATGGGGTCATTTGGGGGGTATTTATAACATCCTGGAATTTTAGCACCTCATGAAACATGACAGGTGGTCAGAAAAGTCAGAGATGCTTCAAAATGGGAAAATTCACTTTTGGCACCATAGTTTGGAAACGCTATAACTTTTACCCAAACCAATAAATATAGGCTGAATGGGTTTTTTTCTTTTAATCAAAAACATGTTTGTCCACATTTTTCGTGCTGCATGTATACAGAAATTTTACTTTATTTGAAAAATGTCAGCACAGAAAGTAAAAAAAAAAATCATTTTTTTGACAAAATTCATGTCTTTTGATGAATATAATTAAAAAAAAAAAAAAAAAATAAAATAAAAAAATAAAAAAAAAAAAAAAAAAAATCGCAGCAGCAATCAAATAGCACCAAAAGAAAGCTGTATTAGTGACAAGAAAAGGAGGTAAAATTCATTTAGATGGTAGGTTGTATAACGGAGCAATAAACCGTTAAAACTGCAGTGGTCTGAATGGAAAAAAAGGCTCTGGTCCTTAAGGGGTTTTATGACTACAGTCCTTAAGTGGTTAAAGGGAACCTGAAGCAAGTACAATTATTTAAAGGGAACCAGAGATTAACGTTTCACACAAAATAAACATATCAGTTGATAGCTTGTAAAGAATAAATGCTCTACCTGATAATTTTGCCGCTCTGGTGTGCCTTTTTTTAGTGTTTTTTATCCATTATTGCTCCAGGAAAAATCAAATATGGCCGCCAGCTCATATCCCTTTTCCTTCCGGGTTATACGAGTTGTTCTGGATGTGCTGTCTAGGCTATATGAGACTAGGCTGCTATCTAGGCTATATGAGAAAGGCTCATCTGTGTGCTTTCATTTTGGTATGATGTACTGCCTGTAGGAAGTGTCTCTCATAGGAATGAAACTGCAGTATCTATGCAGACAGAGCACACAGGGATCATATTACAGCCACAGAGCTTCTCTCTCAGCAGAGCAGCCCCTCCCAGTCATCACAGCTCTCAGTATGCAAAGCAGGAAATCTAAGCCAGGAGAGGGGAAGGCTTGGGCTTGAAAACACTTCACAGAAGAGTGACTCAGCTATAATGATTCCAGGTCAAACCTCGACTGAATAGTCGGTGGATTCTTCTCACAGCTGCTAATAGACTAATTAAGCAGATAACAATGAAACTAAAAGCAGGGTAGGTGTTTACTGTCATGTTCCCACTGATAAATGTAATAAAATACATGAGGGTGCTTCATCTCTGGTTCTCTTTAAAATAAACACATGATGTAACTGCAAATGAATATTACATACTAACCTCACCGTCAGTTCCTCTCAGATGCTCACCATTTTCTTCTTACAGCGATCCCTTCCAGTTCTGACAATATTTTGTCAGAACTGAAATATACCAGTTGCTGTCAATTATATATCAACAGCTGTCAGTTACAACTGAATGTGCAAGGTAATGTCCATGTTTACCTATGGCTCAAGTGGGAGATGTTGCAGTTTAACAGTGTGCTTACCAGGAAGCTGTTATGGGGTAACGGACAATTTTCAAAATGGAGGACAGAGAAATCCATCGATCACAGTGGACAAATGGGACGCAGGAGAGGAGAAAGATTGAGGAGTAGACTACACAGGAGGTAAGTGTGACCTGTGTATGGTTATTTTGACTTTTTATTTTCAGTTCAGGTTCTTTTTAAAGTGTACCTGAGATGATGAGATGAGAAGCGTCTCAGGTACCATACTTACCTGGGGCTCCCTTAAGCCTCCTTAAAGGGAAACTGTAACCAAGAATTGAAATTCATCCCAATCAGTGGGGGGAGGGGGGGGGGTGGAGTTTGCATGGCTGATATTGTGGTGAAACCCCTCCCACAGTGTGCTGTCAGGACCATGGTTCTGACATCACACTGTGGCAGCCTTGTTTCATTGTGGGGAAAAAAAAAAAGCAAGCAGCATCTCCTTCCACTGACATCACCTGCCATCAGTAAAAAAATGTCACCATGTGATGAATGTCTGAATGTAAATCAGAAAGGAAAGATTTTACAATGGGGAAACACTGACTAAATCATTTATACATAACTATTGTATAAATTGAGCACTTTTTTATTACAGTACATTATTTTTACTTGAGTTCCTCTTTAAGGCCGCTTGTACCTCACTGTCTCCCCGATGGGCTCTGGTCCCTCGCAATTCAGCCTGAAAGCTTAGCTGAGTGATGCTTCGGCGCACTCCATCACACCCCATGGCTGGGAGCATTCTGCGCTTGCATACTATTACTGCACAGGTGCAGAATGCTCCCACGGATGGGAGCACGACGGGGAACAGGGTGGGCCACGCATGCGCATGAAGCACAACCCAGCCAGGCTTTTGGTGTGAGTTGCGGGGGACCGGAACCACCTGGGGAGATAGTAAGGGACAAGGGCCTTAAAAAGTGTACCCGAGACGGGGCCCCTTTAAAAATGTATACATACCCAGGGCTTCCTCCTGCCCCCTCCGGCCTGATTGTTCCCTTGTCGCCTTCTCTTTTGCCCGCAACTAGCCCTGAAAAGTCCTCAAGTTGGAGCCAGTTGGCGCAGGCGCAGTACAGCCAGGTGCGCTCCCCCCAGCCACCCCCCCCCCCCCCCCGTCTTACTTTACTCCTGTCCCCAGTAGTGTTCTGTGCCTGCACAGTAGAGATGTAGCGAACGGTTCGCCGGCGAACGGTTACAAGCAAACTTTGGGGGTTCGCGTTCGCCTGGACCAAGTGAACTTTTGCGGAAGTTCGATTCGCCCCATAATGCACTATGAGGGTCAACTTTGACCCTCTGCATCACAGTCAGCAGGCACATTGTAGCCATTCAGGCTACACCAAGCCCTGGAGCCCCCCCCCCTATATAAAGGCAGGTTTGCCGGCCATTACACCCACTCGTGTGCCTGCTAAAGACAGACTAGGGACAGCTGCTGCAGACTTGTTCTCCTAGGGAAAGATTAGTTAGGCTCTTGGCTGATTGTTATTGCTAAAATGGCACCCCTCAACAGCTCTTTTGAGAGCTCTAATGTTTTCCTGATTTTTTTTTTTTGTGTGTGTGTGTGTGTTGCTCACTGAATTATACAGCCCTATCTGTTGCAGCTGGACCTTGGTAATTATTACTGTGCCAGCCAGGCCCTGCCTAACTATCTATACTGGGACACCTACCTATGCCTACCTAACTACTGGGGCACCTACTTACCTATACGGGGACACCTACCTTCCTATACTAGGGGACCTACCTACCTATACTGGGTCTCCTACATATGCCTAGCTAACTACTGAGGCACCTACCTATGCCTACCTACCTATACTGGGACTTCTACCTATGCCTATCTACCTATACTGGGACTCCTACCTATGCCTAGCTAACTACTGGGACACCTACCTATGCCTAGCTAACTACTGGGACACCTACCTACTAGTGTTGGGCGAGCACCTAGATGTTCGGGTTCGCGAACGTTCGCCGAACATCGCCGCGATGTTCGGGTGTTCGCGCCGAACTCCGAACATAATGGAAGTCAATAGGGGCCCGAACTTTCGTGCTTTGTAAAGCTTCCTTACATGCTACATACCCCAAATTTGCAGGGTATGTGCACCTTGGGAGTGGGTACAAGAGGGAAAAAAAATATTTGAAAGAGCTTATAGTTTTTGAGAAAATTGATTGTAAAGTTTCAAAGGAAAAACTCTTTATAGGCTTAGTGCACACCAGAGCAGTTCCGCTGCGGTTTGCGATCCACTTGCGGGTGCGGATCCGCTTGGGTAATGTATTTCAATGGGCTGGTGCACACCAGAGCGGGAGGCGTTTTGCAGAAACGCATACTCCCGGGCTGCTGCAGATTTTGGATTGCGGATGCGTTTCTGCCTCAATGTTAAGTATAGGAAAAACGCAAACCGCTCTGAAAAACAACACTTCAGAGCGGTTTGCCAGGCGTTTTTTGTTACAGTAGCTATTCAGTAACAGCTTTACTGTAACAATAGATGAAATCTACTACACCAAAACCGCTACACAAAACCGCAAAACGCTAGCTGAAACGCTACAGAAAAAGAAAAAGCGTTTCAAAATCTGCTAGCATTTTGCGGATCTGCTAGCGTTTTTTGGTGTGCACCAGGCCTAAATGTGGAAAATGTCATGTTTCTTTGCACAGGTAACATGCTTTTTGTCGCCATGCAGTCATAAATGTAATACAGAGAAGAGGTTCCAGGAAAAGGGACCGGTAACGCTAACCCAGCACAAGCAGCAGAACACGTGATGGAACAGGAGGAGGCGCAGGAGGAGAAGGCCACGCTTTTTGAGACACAGCATCCCAGGCCTTGCATGAGGACAAATAGCGTGCGGATATAGCAATGCTTTTTACCGCCATGCAGTCATAAACGTAATAAAGATGAGAGGTTCAATAAACAGGGACCGGCAACGCTAACCCATCACAGATGGTCATTGTTCATGTTACTTGGTTGGGGTCCAGGAGTGTTGCGGAGTCGTTTCCACTCCAGGATTGATTCATTTTAATTTGAGTCAGACGGTCTGCATTTTCTGTGGAGAGGCGGATACGCCGATCTGACGATGCCGCCGGCAGCACTGAAACAGCGTTCCAACATAACACTGGCTGCCGGGCAAGCCAGCACCTCTATTGCGTACATTGCCAGGTGTCTAGCTTCGATACCCAATAGTTGAAGGGTGCAGATGGATTGTTCAACACAGCTACGCCATCTGACATGTAGTCCTTGACCATCTTCTCCAGGCGATTGGTGTTGGAGGTGGATCTGCACGCTTGCTGTTCTGTGGGCTGCTGCTGCATGGGCGTCAGAAAATGTTCCCACTTCAAGGACACTGCCGATACCATTCCCTTTTGGGCACTAGCTGCGGCTTGTGTTTGCTGCCCTCCTGGTCGTCCTGGGTTTGCGGAAGTCAGTCTGTCGGCGTACAACCGGCTAGAGGAGGGGGAGGATGTCAATCTCCTCTCTAAAGTCTCCACAGGGGCCTGCTGGTATTCTTCCATTTTGACCTGTCTGACTCTTTCTTCAAGCAGTTTTGGAACATTGTGTTTGTACCGTGGATCCAGAAGGGTATAAACCCAGTAATTGGTGTTGTCCAGAATGCGCACAATGCGTGGGTCCGTTCAATGCAGTCTAGCATGAATTGAGCCATGTGTGCCAGAGTCCTGCCAGAATCCTCATCATCCTCTTGTGAGCGTTGTGATGCATCATAGTCGTCACCTTCTTCCTGGTCTGCTTCTGCTGACCATTCGCGCTGAATTGTGGAAGTCCAACGTGCACCACTCTGGCCCTCGTCAGTGGTGGCAGGAAATTCCTGCTCCAACTCCAGCTGTTCCTCCTCTTCTTCGTCATAGCTGCTGGGGCCAGCGTTTCCTGAGGCGGATGGCCTGATGTTGGTACCATCACGCTGATCGTTTTCTCCTTCAGATTCCCCCAGTTGCATCATGACAGCTGTTTCCTTGATTTTCAACATTGACCTCTTCAGTAAACACAGCAGTGGTATGGTAATGCTGACTGAAGAGTTGTCACTGCTCACAAGCAACGTGGATTGCTCAAAATTTTGGAGGACTTGGCAGAGGTCCAACATGTTGGCCCAATCGGATCCACAGAAGCTTGGCAGCTGTACGGATGCGCCTCGGTACTGCGCCGTCATGTACTGGACCACTACACTCTTCTGCTCGCAAAAGCGGGCTAGCATGTGCAGCGTAGAATTCCAGCGCGTAGGGACATCACACAGCAAGCGATGGTGGGGGAGATTGAAGCGCTCCTGCATCTTGGCGAGTGCCCCCGAAGCAGTACTGGAATTTCTACAATGTTTAGCCACTCATCGCACCTTCAACAGAAGATCGGCCACGCCTGGGTATGTCCTCAGGAACCGCTGAACTACTAGGTTCATCACGTGCACCAGGCAAGGGATGTGTGTCAGCTTAGCCAACCTTAAAGCGCGAATGAGATTACTCCCATTATCACACACAACCATGCCCGGTTTCAGGTCCAGCGGTGCCAGCCACAAATCCGTCTGTTCCTTTATTCCCCTCCAAATTTCCTCCCGTGTGCTGCTTATCCCCAAGGCAGATCAGCTTCAGCAACGCTTGCTGACGCATGCCAACAGCTGTGCTGCACTGCTTCCACGATCCTACTGCTGCTGGGTTAGCGTTTCCGGATGAGGTACAGCTTGGAGATGCGTTGGAGGAGAAGGAGTCAGAGAGGTAGGTGCTGCTGTTATCCAGTGGGAGGGACGGCGGTGCAGCTGTTTGTGGCGTGGGCAACACCCGCGCCGTAGCAGGTGAGGAATCGCTGCCAGGCTCCACAAGGTTCACCCAGTGCGCGGTAAGGCAGATGTATTGACCCTGGCCGAACGCACTCGTCCAGGTGTCAGTGGTGAGGTGAACCTTGCAGGCAATGGCATTCTTCAAGCTTCGGGTTATTTTGCTGACCACGTGCTCATGCAACTCAGGCAGTGCAGAGCGCGCAAAGTGGTAGCGGCTGGGAACCACGTAACGTGGGATGGCCACTGACATCATGCCCTTGAAGCTGTTTGTCTCCACCACTCGATATGGCAGCATTTCGCAGGCCAGAAGCTTGGCTATGCTGGCTGTTACTGCCACGGCCCGGGGGTCATTTGCTGGCAATTTCCTCTTGCGCTCAAACATCTCCGAGACAGACAACTGAACCGTAGGGCTGCACACTGAAGGGCTGTTGGTTGTTGTGTTTGATGAACACTGGGAGACCTCAAGAGCACTACTCCGGAAAGTGACAGTGTCAGCGTCGTCTGATGTTTGTGAATGTTGTGAACCACGCAATGGCTGGGCTACTGCTGCTGCTGAGGCGGGTCTGGTGGTGAGTCTGGTGACCCCAAGGGAGGCAGTGTTGCTGGTACCCTGTCCTGCCACGTTTGCCCACAGAGTGGGATGTTTGGATAGCATGTGGCGGCTCATGCTGGTGGTGGAGAGGTTGTTAATACTTTTCCCCCTGCTCAGGCGGGTCTTGCACACCTTGCAAATCGCCATAGTACCATCCTCAGTGCAGTCTTCAAAGAAAGCCCAGACTTTGGAGCACCTGCCTTGCTGGCGATTTCTGTTTGCGCCTCTTTTGCCTCTCACTTGAACTTCCACGCTTGTGGTGCCTGAAATTGCGCGCCGCCTACCTTGTGGCACAAGGCGAACTCGTGCAGCAGTGGGTTCTTCAACAGACTCATCTGTGCTGCTGCTACGACGGCGATGTTCTCGTTCACAAACAAAATCTGGGTCTATGTCCACATTGTCCATACCCTCCTCTTCCATCTCCTCAAACTCGTCATATGTCATTGTGGGGGGCCGCCGCCGTGGAGTAGAGCTCCCCAGAACAACCTCTGCGCAGCTCACTCCAACGTCGTCTTCCAGATCTTGTCGGCCGACCTCCTGCAATTGCAACCCCTCCTGCCCAACTTGCTCTGGGATTTGGGTTTCCGAGTCCTCCTCGGACTCGCCTTGTATTTCAGTGCGCGGTGCATTTCCCACAGTTAATGGTTGTGAATCTGGGCACAACATTTCTGGCTGTTCCTCCATTGACCTTTGAAAGGTGGAAGTTTGTTGGGCTGGGAATAGCTCCTGCGAATACCCCATTGTGTCCTGAGGTAATTCATCGGACTGGTTATCTGGCAGTTGTGTGCGTGGTGTCGCTGCCGGTTGTGTCAGCTTTGTGCCCACTGGCTCCTTGTAACTGGCTGAGGACTCGGACCTCGTGCGTGATGTGCTGGTGCTGCTTAACCCACTGCTGGACGCTTGAGAGGTCATCCAAGTAATTATCTGGTCCTGTTCTTTTGGATTTGTGAGGGTTGTTGTCCTGGACAACATGGGCGGTATTGAGTGGGTTTTCTTGGGTGCTCCCCTGTGGCCTGTACGTGAACCGTCAGGGGAAACACCTCTTCCCTTGCCCCTCCCTCTTTCACCAGATTTCTTCCTCATTTCACTTATCCTTAAAGTACACGCTGACTGGCAGCAGTACAGTGGCAGTACAGAAATGCTATACAGTGGTGGGTGAGCGGTGTACCACTATTCCCAGCAGCGACACAAAGCACAATGCTATACAGTGGCGGGTGAGCGGTGTACTACTGTTCCCAGCAGACACAGAGTGGCAGTAAACACAATAATGCTATATAGTGCTGGGTGAGCGGTGTACACAGAGTGGCAGTAAACACAATGCTATATAGTGTGGCTGAGCGAGCGGTGTACTACTGTTCCCAGCAGACACAGAGTGGCAGTAAACACAATGCTATATAGTGTGGCTGAGCGAGGTACACAGAGTGGCAGTAAACACAATGCTATATAGTGTGGCTGAGCGAGCAGTGTACTACTGTTCCCAGCAGCGACACACGACTGGGGGGACCCTGGCTAGCGTGGCTGGAGCGCGAACTACCCTGCCTGCCTACCCAAAGCTAAACCCACAGACAAATGGTGGAGATATGACGTGGTTCGGGTATTTATTTACCCGAACCACGTGACAGTTCGGCCAATCACAGCGCTAGCCGAACGTTCGGGGAACGTTCGGCCATGCGCTCTTAGTTCGGCCATGTGGCCAAACGGTTTGGCCGAACACCATCAGGTGTTCGGCCGAACTCAAACATCACCCGAACAGGGTGATGTTCTGCAGAACCCGAACAGTGGCGAACACTGTTCGCCCAACACTACTACCTACCTATACTGGGTCTCCTACCTATGCCTAGCTAACTACTGGGACACCTACCTATGCCTACCTACCTATACTGGGTCTCCTACCTATGCCTACCTACCTATACTGGGACTCCTACCTATGCCTAGCTAACTGCTGGGACACCTACCTATGCCTACTTACATACAAGAAGATAATAAGGTCGTTGCTTCATTGTGGACAGACCAAATTTGATCAGCTGGACAGTCACTGTTGTTCCATCATTGAGCTACAACAGCCCGACGACCATATGGGCTTGAAAACCACCACGGTCTACACTCTCGCCATGGTGCGCACCAGTCCAGCATGGCCGTCACTACGCAAACAGCTGTTTGCGGTGCGTTACACAGTGGGTTTGGTGCGTCAGTGTGAAGCAGAACTCTAATTACACTCCCTGATGTATACACATGCAAGATGTTTTTAAGCACTTTAGGCCTGCAATTTAGCATTCAATGTCATTTCTGCCCTTAAAACGCTGCTTTGCGTCACATCCAGATTTTTCCCCGGGACTTTGGGCATGTATCCCACTCCGCCATGCCCCCCTCCAGGTGTTAGACCCCTTGAAACATCTTTTCCATCACTTTTGTGGCCAGCATAATTTTTTCTATTTTTCAAAGTTCGCATCCCCATTGAAGTCTATTGCGGTTCGCGAACTTTTCGGCAAACCGAACCTTCCGCGAAGTGTAATAAAAGTCTATGGGCCCGTTCTTACATGGGCGATTTTCGCTAATCGCCCAAAAACGCAAAACGCTTAGCGTCGCCTGCACCATTTTCAGGCAATTTCCGGGCGATTGCATTTCAGTGGTATAGAAGTGCTAAATGCGTTCGCAGAAAAATCGCCGCAATGTTCAGTAATTTTTCCGCGTGAAATAGCGGAAAAATTACTCCTGCAAAACGCCGGCAAAAATCACCGGCGTTTTGCAAACGCAAGTATGAATGGGCCCTGAAGGCGCTCCCTAATAGAGTTGGGCCGAGCCTCCGATTTTAGGTTCGCGAACCTGGTTCGCGACCTTCCGCGGAAGGTTCGGTTCGCGTTAAAGTTCGAAATAGACTTCAATGGGGATGCGAACTTGAAAAAAAAAAAAATATGCTGGCCACAAAAGTGATGGAAAAGAGGTTTCAAGGGGTCTAACACCTGGAGGGGGGCATGGCGGAGTGGGATACATGCCAAAAGTCCCGGGGAAAAATCTGGATTTGACGCAAAGCAGCGTTTTAAGGGCAGAAATCACATTAAATGCTAAATGACAGGCCTAAAGTGCTTTCAAACATCTTGCATGTGTATACATCAATCAGGTAGTGTAATTAAGGTACTGCTTCACACTGACACACCAAACTCACCGTGTAACGCACCGCAAACAGCTGTTTGTGTAGTGACGGCCGTGCTGGACTGGTGCGCACCATGGCGAGAGTGCAGGTTTTGGTGGCTTTGCAGCCCATATGGTCGCCTGGCTGATGTAGCTGAATGACAGAACAGTGACTGTCCAGCTGATCAAATTTGGTCTGACCACAATGAGGCAACAACGTTATTATCGTGGGTGTGCCCCCCGAGACACTCATCTAGGCGCCGGTCATTGCTTCATTGTGATATGCAAGCCCCTTCACCACGGCAAGGTAATGATCACGAAGGGGAATGGGCGCATGTACATGCCTTTTCTTTTGTTGTTGCAGCTGCCTGCAGTGCAGCCAGAAAAATTAGGCAGTCATGTACACGCACCAGAAAAATTATTACAGCTGCTAGCAGCGGCCTAAAAAATTCAGCAATCCGCCTGGAGTCCCGGACCCTGTTGGTGGTGGCGGAAAAGGTAGTCAAGCGGCCTGCAGGCAGACATGCTGTGTGGAGGGACTGAACACAACAGGTATGCAGTGGCGGGTTCACTGAACAGGTATACAGTGGCGGGTCCACTGAACACAACAGGTATGCAGTGGCGGGTTCACTGAACAGGTATACAGTGGCGGGTCCACTGAACAGAACAGGTATGCAGTGGCAGGTTCACTGAACAGGTATACAGTGGCGGGTCCACTGAACAGAACAGGTATGCAGTGGCAGGTTCACTGAACAGGTGTGCAGTGGTGGGTTCACAGCACAGGTATGCAGTGGTGGGTTCACAGAACAGGTATGCAGTGGTGGGTTCACAGCACAGGTATGCAGTGGTGGGTTCACAGCACAGGTATGCAGTGGTGGGTTCACAGCACAGGTATGCAGTGGTGGGTTCACAGCACAGGTATGCAGTGGTGGGTTCACAGCACAGGTATGCAGTGGTGGGTTCACAGCACAGGTATGCAGTGGTGGGTTCACAGCACAGGTATGCAGTGGTGGGTTCACAGCACAGGTATGCAGTGGTGGGTTCACAGCACAGGTATGCAGTGGTGGGTTCACAGCACAGGTATGCAGTGGTGGGTTCACAGCACAGGTATGCAGCCAGACAGGAACAAGTTAAGCCTAACTAATCTTTCCCTGAGAGACAGTCTGCAGCAGCTCGCCCTACTCTCACTAACGCAGGCAGCACACGAGTGACCGTAATGGCCGCCGCTGCCTGCCTTATATAAGGGGGGGTGGGGCTCCAGGGGCTAGTGTAGCCTAATTGGCTACACTGGGCCTGCTGACTGATGTAGAGGGTCAAAGTTGACCCTCCATGTGCATTATGGGGCGAACCGAACTTCCGCAAAGGTTCGCCTGCGGGACGCGAACCACTGAAGTTCGCATGGAACCGTTCGCAGGCGAACCGTTCGGCCCAACTCTACTCCCTAAATGCTAAAAAAAAAAACCCGCCCTAGTGGGTTCCAGGCCTTACTGAAGCCCCAGGTAAGTATGGAACCTAAGATGCTTCTCGTCTCAGGTTCCCTTTAACCACTTCAGGATTCTGCGTACGCATAAGTACGCCCCTGAATCCTGAAGTGGATGCCATGGAAACGGCCGCTCGTAGGAGCGGCCGTTCCATGTCAGTTCACGGAGAGTGTCTCCGTGAACACCCTGCGAGCCGCCGATCGCGGCTCGTAGGGTAAATGTAAACACACGGGGAAGATCTTCCCCGCTGTTTACATACATACGGCGCTGCTGCACAGCAGCGCCATAGAGGAGATCGGCGATCCCCGGCCTCTGATTGGCCGGGGATCGCCGGCATCTGATAGGCTAAAGCCTATCCTATCCGGCGCAGGACGGAACTCCGTCCTGCGCAGCTTACAGGGGGAAGGAGAGGGAGAGCAAGGGAAGGAGGCCAGGAAGTGCTGCGGAGTGGGGCTTTGAAGAGCCCCCCGCAAGCGCAGCAAGCCGGCGGCGATCAGACCCCCCCAGCAGGACATCCCCCTAGTGGGGAAAAAAAGGGGGGGGGGGGGAAGTCTGATCGCCCTGCTGCACTCCTGATCGGTGCTGCGGGCTGGAGAGCCCACGCAGCACCGATCAGCAAAACCACCCCCTGGCACAGAAGTGGTTAAACCAGAGTTCCCCAACCCTGTCCTCAAGGCCCACCAGCAGTACATGTTTTTGCAGAAAACCACAAACCTGCACAAGTGAGGCAATTATTGTCTAAGCAGAGCTGATTAACTACCTCTGTGGATCTCAGTGGCGTAACTGTAGCCCCTGCAGCATCTGCGACTGCAGTGGGGCCCGGAGCTCATGGGGGCCCGTCTATGCTGGCTTCCTACTAGTCTTGTAGGAGTAGTGCCTGGCTGCTGACAGCAGCAAGGGTGGATGGCAGGACAAGCCGGAAAGTGTGAGTAGTGACGCAGTGCAGAGCTGAAGTGCCGACATGTGTGGGGAATTCGTGCTGCTGCTCAACATATACCAGTGAGGACAGGGTGAGATTACAGCCGGGCTCTGGACTTGGCATCAGCTGCACATACTGTGTGCTTATAGCAGCCAGACAGAGCCACGGGAGTGCTGCGAGCAGTGAATATGCAAATGAGTGACCCCTGCAGATCACTCTGCTCACCTCTGACCTTTCTCTTGACACCATCTTCTCCTTCACTGCCGCTGTTTGCTTCACACACACCCGGCTGGCAATTCACACACCAGGCTGGCAATTTAAGCCGTCCAGAGTGGATACCCTTTCTCCTCCCTCCCCCCCCCCCCCCCCCCCCCACCAGCAGCAAGGGGAATTTTTGAGGAATTTTGATGCAGTTGTACTACTTTATGGCTTCCAGCAACTTGCCTGCAAGTTTTTTGTCTACCCCTTCACAAAGCTGATGATTCTGCATGTTTGACTCTTGCATCTCTCATTCCCCCGACATGTCTGTGTGGCTTTCTCCCTCTCCCTATGTTTCTTTTTTTAGTGTGGTCCATCCCCATGGCTGTCTCCTCCGTTCTGTCAATTCCACTACTAAGGAGGAGCGTTTGAATTTGGAACACTGTTCTGAATGCTTCAAATTTGAATGTTTACATATTTGGACAGCGGTGAGGGAATTTAATTCACCCTTTTTGCCACCTCTGCCCCCAGCGCTCCACGTTTAGTTCTAGGCAGCTCTCTGATTCTTCCTCCATCACAGCCAAAAGGAGGAAGTGTCAGAGAGCTGGAACGCAATGTGTAGTGCAGCAGGATGCGGCAGCACTAAGGGTGAGTTAAACTCCCCCGCCGCTGTCTAAATACGTAAAGAATCAAAATCGAAGCATTCAGAACGCCGTTCCAAATTCAAACGCTCACCCTTACTCGCCATCCACAATGTCACTGTCTCTCCCTCTTGGTCACCTCCTCTTATGTGGCTTTCTATCCCTCACTGTATCACTACCCCACCTCTTTCAATCCATTCATTCTGCCCCTCCATCATGTGGCTGTCTTTAGCCCTGTACACATGCTAGATAAAACTCAGCTGAGGAGGTAGTTAACCTTGCCATTATATTACTGCAGCTAAACCTAACCCTACTCTCACAGAGAACTCTCCATGCCTAACCACCCTCCTCCCCCACCTAACTTTAAAAACCCTCCTTCCTGAAGCCTAACCTTAACCGTCCTCCCTGCCGCAAAAACAACTAAAAATGTTAGTTGCTGCCATTAGTTATAGATTGTAGCCACAGTTTACATAAACCCCAAATTTCAAATAGCAAGTACCAAAATTTCTATGTATAATACTAAGAGCAGTTATGGTGGCACCCAAACTTCAGCGGCGATGGCGCCTAAATTTCCTGCTTCCGGAGGGGGCCCCATCCAAAAGTGTTGCAGGGGGGCCCAGACATTTCTAGTTACGCCCCTGGTGGATCTCCACAAAACATGCACTGTTGGTGGGCCTTGAGGACAGGGTTGGGGAACACCACTTTAAACCACCTGCAGGTCATATATGTACACATGAATAATAGGTAGTAACAGACGCGTCAAATTAGAATAAAGTGGTTAAAAACGAGGGGGGTAGGTGGACACCATCCTCAGGTATATAATGACCAGCCAATGAGTCATAAATAGACAACATTTATTACAAGCTCTCCAAGTATACTTGGAGATAGTGTTGGGCGAACACCTAGATGTTCGGGTTCGCGAACGTTCGCCGAACATCGCCGCGATGTTCGGGTGTTCGCGCCAAACTCCGAACATAATGGAAGTCAATGGGGACCCGAACTTTCGTGCTTTGTAAAGCTTCCTTACATACTACATACCCCAAATTTGCAGGGTATGTGCACCTTGGGAGTGGGTACAAGAGGAAAAAAAATATTTGAAAAAGAGCTTATAGTTTTTGAGAAAATTGATTGTAAAGTTTCAAAGGAAAAACTGTCTTTTAAATGTGGAAAATGTTATGTTTCTTTGCACAGGTAACATGCTTTTTGTCGCCATGCAGTCATAAATGTAATACAGAGAAGAGGTTCCAGGAAAAGGGACCGGTAACGCTAACCCAGCACAAGCAGCAGAACACGTGATGGAACAGGAGGAGGCGCAGGAGGAGAAGGCCACGCTTTTTGAGACACAACATCCCAGGCCTTGCATGAGGACAAATAGCGTGCGGATATAGCAATGCTTTTTGCCGCCATGCAGTCATAAATGTAATAAAGATGAGAGGTTCAATAAACAGGGACCGGCAACACTAACCCAGCAGCATATAGTGTGCTAAATAGTGTGGCTGAGCGAGCAGTGTACTACTGTTCCTAGCAGACACAGAGTGGCAGTAAACACAATGCTATATAGTGTGGCTGAGCGAGCGGTGTATTACTGTTCCCAGCAGCGACACACAATGACTGGGGGGACCCTGGCTAGCGTGGCTGGAGCGCAAACTACCCTGCCTGCCTACCCAAAGCTAAACCCACAGACAAATGGCGGAGATATGACGTGGTTCGGGTATTTATTTACCCGAACCCCGTGACTCGTTCGGCCAATCACAGCGCTAGCCGAACGTTCGGCCATGCGCTCTTAGTTCGGCCATGTGGCCGAAAGGTTTGGCCGAACACCATCAGGTGTTCGGCCGAACTCGAACATCACCCGAACAGGGTGATGTTCTGCAGAACCCGAACAGTGGCGAACACTGTTCGCCCAACACTACTTGGAGAGCTTGTAATAAATTTTATTGTCTATGACTCATTGGCTGGTCATTATATACCTGAGGGTGGTGTCCACCTACCCCCCTCCTTTTAAACGGTTTTTAACCATTTTATTCTAATTTGGCGCCTCTGTTACTACCTAATATTCATTGATCTAGTCCACCCTGGGTGGAGGGGTGTATCCCCAATTCTTCTGATCTACAGAGAGCAACTTCTTATACCTGAGTGGGGTCAAGTTATAATTCTCCCCACCTGCACAGCCAGTGGTTGCCTTTGTGGTAACCCAGACTTGAGTATATTATTCTCATACTTCGTGTGACGTCTTCCTGGTTTTCCTGACATACTACACTATATTGGGCTCTCGGTTTTTCACTTTTTGTTTCCCTCCAAGCTATATATGTACACTTGTAGTACTAGCTGTTGCTCTGACTTTAAAAAAAAAAATAAAAAAAATGTATTGCTTACAATTGGAGATAGTCAATAAGATGCTAGCATTTTTGAGTTGATGCATATTTTATGCAATTTACACAATGCAATTATATTGCAATGGTACTTTCACATAAGCACGTTAGCAGTGCGTCAGATTCCATCAGGTGCAGCATGCTGTGCAATTACAGTTGTGGTGAAGCATACTTAATGTGCGTCACTGACTTTTCAACACCATTGCGATCCTGGTTTTCAGGATGAGTTTTTTGCATAGTGTCAAAGTACCCTGAGGCCTGGAACCCACTAGAGCTTTTAGGGAGTGCTTTCAAATCGCTAGCCATTTTCCTAAACGCTCTGTCAATGTAAATGGATGGGACAGATTCCAGTAGAGTGATTGTGATTAAAGAGTAACAAAATTTTCAGCATTACTTCTTCTATCCTATAAATTCCTATATCTGTTCAAATGTGGTCTGGATTACTGCAGCCTTTTCTAGTTGCAGTGTCTCTGTAATATATCTAATATTTTCTTTGTCGACCCAGAGAGGTATGCACTGCCCCTGCTGTGATAGGGAGAAATTATGCACGCCCTCTCCAGGCCTCTCAAGGTCTCTGCTCACAGCCAGGGTGGCTGCCTCACAGAGCTGTGACATTTCAAACAGCTGTGAGTGCAGGAAGATCAGTTCAAAGCCCAGACAAGCAGCTAAAGCAACAAGCGGAGTAACATTCCAGCAGTCATGTCAGGCTTGAGAGGAGCCACTGCTGATGACATATCCTGTTTGACAGCCATCTTTATAGTTTACAAAAACAATGAATAAAACAAGAAAGCAGTGGGGAGCGGCGAATATGTCAGAGGGGGCTAGGATAAACCAGTCTGTTACGTTTATTTAAGTAAGATTTGCACAGTACAGATTCTCTTTAAGGAAATCACAAGACTGCATTTTGTGAGCATTTCCATTCTAATGAATTGTAGAGGAGCAGGGAAATCCCTCCCCCCCCCCCCCCAAAAAAAAAAACTTGCAAAACACTATCACAAGTAGTTAGCGATTGCGCTTTTGCAGTGGGTTCCAGGCCTAAGGCCGCATTGCCACAGGGAGTGAAATGCCTATCTAACTCTCACAACTGCTTGCTGCTACCTGGTAACTGCTCACTGGTGCCTGGTAACTGCTTGCTGAGCACACAGTTCAACTGCTTGTGAAATGGAGGCCTAATATGACTAGCTTGCTTAAAAAGTTTTAGTTTGACACAGCCTGCAAAATTCCAGGCACAGTAAGGACTTTTTTCCACAAGCAGTTGAACTGTGTGCTCAGAAAGCAGTTACCAGGCAGCAGCCAGCAGTTGAGCGTTTTAGAGGCGTTTCACTGCCTATCAATTTTAGATCAATTTTACAACTGATGTACGAGGGCCAACAGGTTTGTATACTGTGAACAAACTGTAGGTAAGCTCATATGGTTGTATTAAAATTGGCCACTCAAAATTAAAGGTTTGTATGCACCCTTAAGGCTGGTTCACACGGATGTCCACCTGGCATCTCTGCATTCGACTTCCCAATGTGATCAGTGTTTTTTTTATCCCCAAGGGGGACACTACACACGGCAGTTAAATGACTGCCCAGGGTCACCTCAAAGGGGAAAATCGGGATCGGAACACTGCATTCGCGCAAACGCAAGTAAAAGCCCGGTACAAATGCTCCCATTCACTTGAATGGGAGCATTTAATGACGAGTCCTGGATGCTGGTGGTAAACATGGGGCAGACGTCCGTGTGAACCTGCCCTAAGGCCCCTTTTCCACAAGCAGTAAAAAGCCTCTCAAAGTCTTACAGCAGGTTCACACTTAGCCAATGGCATATCTTGAGGAGTGCAGGCATGGCTCGTGCTATAGGCACCATAGCACCATTCCTGCCCCGTCCTGTGTTATGATCTCTGCCTTCCACTCCCGGTATGCTGCCTGTCCACCACTTCTCCCTGTCTCCTGCCCGCTGCGCTTTCGCTGCCTCCAAGTCAGATCTCTTATCACCTGCAGCCACGAGCGAGAAGAGGGTACCCCCCACGAACATACAGCAAAACAGTCGGAGGTGACGTCACATGCAGAAGTGACATGTGTTCCGCTGTGTCCGCGCAGCTACCATACCTCTTTTCACTTGCGGTCGCCGATGATTGAAGGTCTGACGCAGACGCTGTGATGACATGGAGGCAGCGCAGCGACCGGGAACCAGAGACAGGGAGCTGTGTTGGGCACTGATCTGAGGTCTGTCTGAAAGTAGATTGGGGGGGGGGGGGGTGACACATCTGTAAATACCCAAACTGAGGGGTGGACATCTGTCATTAGTTAAAGTGGGCTACTACTACTTATCTGGGGGGGGGGGGGGGGGCACCTGTCATTCTAATGAACAGGAATCACAAGTGCAAATCACACTAAATTGCTAGATTTTTCCCAACGAACTGCGATCGCAGGGCAAGCGCCGAGTGTGAACTAGCCCTTACAACCAGTGTTGGACTGGGAGGTGGAAAAGCTGAGGAAATCCACCTGCTGGCCAAGCAGCAGTAACCCTGTGTTATCACTCAATAGAAACCTGCAGCAAGTCTTCACTGTGAGCAGCAACACCTGATTACTGCTGCTTGGCCAGCAGGTGGATTTCCTTAGCTTTTCCACCTCCCAGTCCAACACTACTTACAACCAGGGTTGCTCAAATCCGAATTCGGGAGATACCAGGATAGTTCTATCTGGATATCTCCCAGTAAACCTGTGCGGGCTGGGCGGAGGGGTCAATCTTACCTGTATGATGTCTTCTTTGGTCCGTCCCTGGCGCCTCCCACGATGCGTTCCATGCGCTGGTCACGTGACTGCAAACACTTCCTCCTTCAACCCGGAAGGAGAAAGTGTCTGTAGTTACGTGACCGGCGCTTGGACCGCATCGTGGGAGGCGCCAGGGACGGACTGAAGAAGACGTCATACAGGTAAGATTGACCCCTCCGCCCAGCCCACACAGGTTTACTGGGAGACATCTGGCTAGAACTATCCTGGTATCTCCCGAATTCGGATTTGAGCAACCCTGCTTACAACTGCTTGCGGCTGCCTGGTAACTGCTTGCTAAGCACACAGTTCAACGGCCCGTGGAAATTAGCCCTTACTATTGAGAAAGGTCGGTGGGGTTACAGTGATACCGCTTATACTTGCTTAGTTTACAGCTACACATATTTATTTAGCACTGACTTTATAGTTGTCTTCCAGGAACATTAAACAATTCATATCACTCACTGTTCCTTAGAAGAATTTTACAATCTAAAACTCATACTATTGCCAATGGACAATTTGAGGTGGGGGAAGTTAAATATATTTGAGGGCTCATTTCCACATACAGTTAAACTGCGAGCTCAGCAAGCAGTTACCAGACAGCAGTGAGCAGTTACCAGGCAGTAGCAAACAGTTGAGAGTTGAGAGGTTTTTCACTGCCTATCAAATGCTTGTGGAAATGGGGCCTAAGGAAGAACCCAGACTATCAAGTGGAAATATATACAAAGATGGAGAGAAAAATAAGTTGTGATGGCAAGGACCACTAGAGGACACTAGAGCTACATAACAATGATAACTTTTATGGGTAGAAGGAAAAAAGGGAGCTGGCTGAGGGTGAACGGAAAGGGTGCCGCTATAGACCCTAATGCAATTATCCTTAATACAGCAAAAAAAAAAAAAGCGCCTGATAAATATCGTTAACAAAATTAGAACATTAAAGTGTTTGAAGTATGTTATCGTTTTAAAAGCTTGCAAGGTTGTAGTTTTTGTCATATTTCATTTGTGTGTACATATTTTACGTTATCAAAGATATTGTTTCTAATGTGTAAAAGGGTGTTTCTGCAGAGGGAGTGGTTAGGGTCCACCAAGGGGAGTTGTTAGGGTTAGGCACCACCAAGGGGAGTGGCTAGGGACCACCAGGGGAGGGTTCTGTGTTAGAGTAGGTTTTGGGTTAAGCTGTATTGTTGAATTACGTAACGATTTTTAACTTTAAAGAGACTCTTACATCAAAAACATCCCCTGGGGGGTACTCACCTCGGGTGGGGGAAACCTCGGGATCCTAATGAGGCTTCCCACGCCGTCATCCGTCCCACGAAGGTCTCGCTGCAAGCCTCTGAACAGCCGGCGACAGACCCGACTGTCCAATTCAATATTTACCTTTGCTGGCTCCAGCGGGGGCGCTGTGGCTGCTTTCGGCTCCGAACTACACGGAAATACCCGATCTCCGTCGGGTCCGCTCTACTGCGCAGGCGCCGGAAACTTGCGCCTGCGCAGTAGAGCGGACCCGACGGCGATCGGGTATTTCCGCCTACTTCGGAGCAGACAGCCATCAGAGCGCCTGCGCAGGAGCTGGGAAGGTAAATAATTACGTCATCTTGTATGGAGGGCCGTAGCGAGACCCCTGAGGGACGGAGGACGGCGTGGGAAGCTTCATTAGGATCCTGAGGCTTCCCCCACCCGAGGTGAGTACCCCCCAGGGGACGTTTTGACGTTACAGATTCTCTTTAACCTCTTGAGGACCATGGTGGTAAACCCGCCCCCCCCTAGTGACCAGCCTAATTTTACCTTAATTGGCCACTGCAGCTTTAAGGCCAAGCTGCAGGGCCGTATACCTCTGCACACAAGTGACCCCCCCCCCCCCTTTTCTCCCCACCAACAGAGCTCTCTGTTGGTGAGGTCTGATCTCCCCCCCCCTGTGTTTATTTTTTTTTTTATAAATATTTGTTTTGGGTTTTTTTAATATTTGCTTTTTTTTTTTTTTCTAAATCCTCTCCCTCCCCCCAGCCGGCCAATCACGGCGATCGGCTGTCATAGTCTTCTGCCTATGAGAGCCGATAACTCTCTTGTCCCCCAGAGGTACAGCCGTGTCGCACGGCTGTCCCCAGTGCAGCGCTGCTGCTGATCGCAGCGCTGCACATGTAAATACACGGCGGTTTCGCCGTGTAACAGTCTCCCGAGTGGCGATCGCCGCTCGGAGACTGAAGGCGGAGCTCAGCTCCGCCCACCAAGCGGGAGATGTGCGCACGATCTCCCATAAACTGCTGCCCCAGGACTTTCCTCCAATTGGCGTTAGCTGGTCCTGGGGCTGCCGCCGCGGCCACGCCCAGTGGCGTGACGCGGGCGGCAAGCGATTTAATACCTTCTTGTTATCTCCCGTCTGTTTTAAACTATATTTATCGTTAACCAAGTTTGACAAAGATGTTTATTGTTAAGATTTCGTTATCCAGCCGGACCCTTTTTTCATGCATAGTGCACTGAGAGAAAAGATGATGTGTGGCACTCCCATTCTATGAGCTGAGTTGACAGGTAATAAACAGAAATAAACAGTGTCTCACCAAATCCACCACGATCTCCTGCTGCTGCCAAATGGACGTGTGCACAACGGACAATGTAGAAGGAAGAATCCATAGGCATTACCATCAGAAGAAAAAGATGACTCCGGCACCTTCCATTCTTTTTAATTTAGCCAAATAGTGCTCCATACAGCATATTGTGAGATTATGATGGTATTGCCTTTTCACATGCATGTCTTTTATGGCTGGTACACACTTGTAGCGCAAAACATCCAGCGATTTTGCTGCTCAATTTCGTGATTTTCTGCGATTTCCGTTAAACGAGAATCACACCTCAATCACCCCAAAATGCTGTATCACATTTGCAATATATGCAAATCGCAAAGTTGCAGTGAGCATAATCCCATAGGGGACACATTTGTCACAGCATTTTGCTGACCAGCAAACATCTGAAAAGCTCCAGAAGCGCCCCAGTGTGAACTAGCACATAATCATGCCCAGGAAAAAACAAACAAAGAACAGAATAAGGGCCCTTTTCCACGAGCAGTTGCTAGGCAGTGAAAAGATTGTCCAACTCTCAGGCCCCATTCACACTTAAGAGCGCAAAACGCCGGAGATTGCCACCGGCGTTTTGCGGGAGTGATTTTTCTGAGATTTAGCGCAGAAAAATCACTGGACACTGCAGAGATTTTTCCGCGATCACGTTTAGCGCTCCTATAGCACTGAAACGCGATCACTGGGAATCGCCTGAAAATGGTGCAGGCTACACGTTTGCGTTTGGCAATTTGCATTAATCACCAGCGATTAACACAAATCGCCCAAGTGAGAATGGATCCATAGAGTCATTGCCAAAATTGCCGGCAAAACTCTCTAGTGTGAATGGGCTCCTTAACAACTGCTTGCTGCTGCCTGGTAACTGCTCACTAAGCACACAGTTCAACTGCCTGTGGAAAAGGCCATGAGGGCTTGTACACACTGAGCATTTGTGTATATTTTTAAGCCCTGGCGATATCTGAAATCGCCCTAAAAGCGCTTGTGCAATGATTTCCTATGAGTGTGTTAACATGTGCACGTTGTGATTGCATTCCGCTCCCAAAGTGCTGTCTGTATCATTTTCTGGGCGATTTGGCTATAATGGAAGGTATAGGGAAATCGCAAAGCGCTTGAAAAAGGTACCGTACTTTGTAGAGTGATTTCCCGAGCGCTTTCATGAATAAATACATTGTATTTATTCATTTCCATTTGAAGGAGTGCACTTCCTGACTGACGTCAGGAAGTGAAAAAGAAAAAAAAAATGAATCACTCTGCAAAAGCGCTTAGAAAGTGTAAGGAAAGGAGGGGAAAAAAAAAAAAAAGAAATTCAATAAATTGATTTCAAGCGCTGGCGATTTATAATGTGAACATAGCCTAAGAGCGTTTTTTTTTTTAAGCGCTGGCTTCAAAAGCGGTTCTGCAATGCTGCCTCAATGTGAGTATTCTCATTCAAAAGCATGTAAATGCTATAAAAAACGCACATGACAGAAACCACAACCTTTCACACAATGCCAAGTGTGCACCCAGCCTCAGCGCTTTGTGATTCAAAAAGCTCTTGCCGATGTAATGCTATGGGTATGATCCTACTTTTAGCGATGTGATTTTATAAAAATACCCCATAACATTGCATTAGCAAGAGGTTTTTCAACTCACTAGCGCATAGAAAAGGCTGCAAGTTGGTTTGAGCTCTTTTATACAGGATTGTGGTATTCTATCTTGCTGCTTGTAGGGATGGTCAATGAAATGCAAATAATTTCAAACACTACAGCATTATGCAAATGTATGCAGCTTGAAAATAAACTTATTAAATCCTGCCGAGATAAAAATTGGTCCATTTTCAAGCTACATAAATTAGCTTAAGCCTGCATCAAGTCAAAATTATTTTCATCTCATAGACCAGTGATGGCTAACCTTGGCACTCCAGCTGTGCTGGAACTTCAAGTCCCATGAGGCATTGCAATACTCTGACAGCTCTAAGCATAACTCGGGGAGGCAGAGGCATGATGGGATTTGTATTTTTGGCACAGCTGACGTGCCAAGGTTAGCCATCACTGTCTCAGACCATCCCTAGGCTGCATGCAGGCTTTGTATTAAAGTCTATGTCCAGTCTCCATTGCAGTTAACACTCATAACATGTGCATTATGCAACGAACCACTGTGAATCCAGCCTTAGGCCTCTTTTCCACAGACCGTTGATAGGCAGTGAAATGCCTCTAAACTCTCACAACTGCTCACTGCTGCCTGGTAACTGCTTGCTGAGCACAAAGCTCAACAGTCTGTGGAAAAGAGGCCTTATGCATTTACCTGTGAAAAGCAGAGCCGATCATCTACAAGGCAGTTCTAGGCAGTTGCCTAGGGTCTGGAGAAAATCTAGAGGCCTGGTGGATGCTAAACAAATGCTTAAGGCCCTTTTCCACAAGCAGTTGACAGTGAAAAGACTGTCAAACTCTTACAACTGCTCGCTGCTGCCTGGTAAATGCTCACTGAGTGCACAGTTTAGCTGCCTGTGGAAAAGGGACCTTTGTTAAAATGTGACTTTAATATCTCCAGAGAGCTAATTTTGCATCTTGCCAAGGGCCCCATTCAAATGGAATTAAATATAAAGGAAAATATAAAGATATGTACAGAATCAAACTGATATCCACTTCAACAGGTGCTGCAAGAATGTTCTTTAGTACAAATCCATAAAAATACAGATGTCGCAAGGACCTCCCTAAGGCCTCGTTCACATCTGCTGCGCTGCAAAACGTGTGAAAGCGCGTGGTAAAAAACGCATGCGCTTGTGCGCGCTTTAGTGCGCGTTTATGTGCATTGCGCTGCGCTTCTTTAAAGCACGTTTTGCTTATTGTAGCAGAAGCAGTTGTCAATAAAACTTTGTTTTTCTATGTAAATGTATTTTTTTCTCCAATTAGGGGTAAAAAAGAAAAAAAAACAACCCACATGCGCTTCTGTGCGCTAAAAAAAGCGCACCCATTCACTTGCATTGATGTGCGCTTTACAGCTCAGCGCACAGAAATGAATGCAACCCTACGTTTTTGTAATGCTGCTGAGCGCAGTGCATAGATCTGAACCAGGTACATTTACTTACATGGAAAAATCAATACCTTGCTGAACGCACAGGGCAGTGCGCTGTGAAAGGCGCACAGAAACGGCCCTGATGTGAACGAGTCCTTAGACATGTTAGCAACCTTTGATACCCATCAAGGGAGTTGTTAAAGTTATATGCTACATACCAATAAACAAGATATTTGTTAGCACAGTGTCTCCATATCCAGGAAGCACAGCTGACAGCTCCTTGGATTGCAGGGAAGTAGTGAGAGACACCTGATGTCATTTCCTGGAAACACTCAGCCATAGGACACCAGCCGGATAACGCAGCAGGAACTGACGGCTTACCAGCGCTGCGATTGGAAAGAACCACCAGCCTGCTCTCCTTGCCATTGGTCAAGAGACCGCTTATCCATCTTGCCTTTCCAGTCACTGTCCCATGAACATAGGAACAGAAGGTACTTTGTAAAACAGTGGCACTGCTGGTAACAGTAAAAAAAAAAGGGCGCAGGTGGCTAGTGGACAAATCGGGCGCCGCCATTCACTTCCATAATAATTATCGTTTACTGGGCGCCGAACAGGAAAAAGGGCGCCCGAGAATAATAACGTTTACCAACGGCGCCCGAAGATTTTTCATGTTTTATAACTGCTTGTGATGATTTACGTTTCCTATTTCAATAAAACATTTTAAAAGTTATCCCTTAGTGTTTGTAAAACATTATTATTCACGAAACAAAGCGATCAGTACGTAAATTGTACTATATTTTATCCCTTACTGTTTTTAAAACATTATTCTACACACAATACAGTGATCTCTAAGGAGGGTCTTAGGTTTAGGCACCAACAGGGGGGGTCTTAGGTTTAGGCACCAACAGGGGGGGGGTCTTAGGTTTAGGCACCAACAGGGGGGGGTCTTAGGTTTAGGCACCAACAGGGGGGGGGGGGTCTTAGGTTTAGGCACCAACAGGGGGGGGGGGGTCTTAGGTTTAGGCACCAACAGGGGGGGGGGGGGGGGTCTTAGGTTTAGGCACCAACAGGGGGGGGGGTCTTAGGTTTAGGCACCAACAGGGGGGGGGGTCTTAGGTTTAGGCACCAACAGGGGGGGGGGGGTCTTAGGTTTAGGCACCAACAGGGGGGGGTCTAGGGGTTGGTACAGGGAGGGTTCGTTTTTTTTTTTAAACGTTCTTATACGTTGCACTATTTAAACGGAAGATTATCGTTTTTACAATTGCCGATTTCATGCACAATATTTAATGATTTATAACTTTATAAAACATTAATTTTAAACGAAATACAGTACAATTCATTTTTAAACGTTATCCATGCTTATCGTTTAAAACCCTGCGACCTTTTTTCCCAGCGCCCCTTTTTAACGTACGCGGCACTGCTAGCACTTTCTTGCACATAATGCAGGTTGTAGTGAGACAGCTAGACAGCATACAGACTCCTTATGTATACAGTAGGCAAACTCAAACTGTACAATTGTTTAACAGCATATAGACTATAGCACCTGGTTTCATCACATTTTATTGACCACCCTTGCACGGGGCCCTTAGTACCGGTGTTCCAACATTTCAGCATATCCGACAAAATAGCATACAAATGGTACTGAGCATGTGCAAAGTCATGCAGGTCTTAAATTAACCCCATAATGCCCATCAGCAGCACTAACCTTGCAACCCGAGTTAGCAGCCTGGGTCGAACACCGGCCCTATTCAAACAATTGGCTACTGCCATTGTTGTGTTGTGTGCTACCTTCCAATTGTTGTTCAACCTTTGATACTTGTGCATTAATGGATTTGTAATAAAGTTGTTTTTTTTACAGCATCTCGTTGTGGAGTAGACATCAGTTTGAGGGCATTATTCTAGTTGAGGGGATCCACAACCACTTCCAGCTTGTAACTCCTATTTTGTATGGAATAAGGGACCCAGTGCGAAACACTATGCAGCGCTAGTCTACGGGCTGGTGCACAACAGAGTGGTTCTGGAGCGTTTTTTAAAGCGCTTGCAGGGGAAAAACCACTTTGCTAATGAAAGTGAATGGGATGGTGCACACCAGAGGTTCGTTTTTCCACAAAAGCAAACTCGGGGGCTGCAGCATTTTTTAGATTTCTGAGGCGTTTCTGCCTCAATGTTAAAGTTTGGGAAAGTGGAAAACTGCTAGATCAGAGCGGTTTTCCACAGAGCAGTGCTTTTCGGCGCTGCTAGATTTAGGCGCAGACTATAATGGGAATCACAACTTAGCAGCGCTCAGTGAGTAACGTCGGCGCCGTCAGAAGACGGAGCCGAGGTTGCTTAAAAAAAAAAAAAAAAATAATTCGGCCTGCAGCAATCGCTGGAAGCCGAATTATATCATTCCCCCATTATCCATGGCAGCCTGGAGGGGGAATAGTAATTAATACGACCCGGACTTGTGCAGAAGCAGGATCAGCCATATACTGCGCCCAAGTCTACCGGCACCAATTTCAAATGTATGCGTTTTCCAGGCGTTTTTGTTACAGAAGCTGTAAAGTAACAGCTTTTAGTGTAACAGTATTTGTAATCTGCTACACAAAAACGCTCCAAAAACCGCTAGGCATGTTTAGAAAATGTCTCTAAACATGCCTAGAATCGCTCTGAAATCTGCTTCAAAAACCTCTAGTGTTTTGAGGATCTGCTAGAGTTTTTTGGTGTGCACTGGGCCTACTTTAGGTAACCCAGTCAGAAATCTCATAGGGAAATTCCATTAATGTGATTTGGAGGGCAGCACCCTCTTGAACTGCTAGGATTTTGGCCTCTCTTCCACAGACAGTTGAACTGTGTGCTCAGCAAGCAGTTGTGAGAGTTTAAGAGTCATTTCACTGCCTATCAACTCTTCGTGGAAAAGAGGCCTCAGATAGGTTGTATTAAACTATGACACACTATTTGGCCAATCAATGCTTTGTGCGGTGAGGCCCAGTGCACACCAAAAACCTTTAGCAGTTCTGAAAAAACGCTAGAGGTTTTTGAAGCAGATTTCAGAGCGATTCTAGGCATGTTTAGAGACGTTTTTGGTACTTGTCCGTTAGCCGGGCGCATCCGGCAGGTGGCGACAAAACTCCACCAGAGTTACATCTTTCCCTACTATCCATGTCGGCCTGGAGGGGGAATAGTAATTAGCGCCACCTGCCGCATGCGCCCGGCTAACGGATAAGTACCACGTTTTCTAAACATGCCTAGCGTTTTTTGGAGAGTTTGTGTAGCAGATTACAAATATTGTTACAGTAAAGCGGTTACTGAACAGCTTCTATAACAAAAACGCCTGGAAAACCTCTCTGATCTAGCGTTTTACAGAGCGGTTTTCCACTTTCCTGTACTTTAACATTGAGACAGAAACGCCTCAAATCTAAAAATGCTGCAGCCCCCAAGTTTGCATTTGTGGAAAAACGAACCGCTCTGGTGTGCACCATCCCATTCACTTTCATTAGCGAATCGGTTTTCCCCCTGCAAGCTGTTTAAAAAAACGCTCCAGAACTGCTCTGGTGTGCACCGGCCCTGATTGGAGGACTGTTTTCTGAATAATTAAAAAAAAGTAGAGCAGCAATTTTCTACTTGCAAAGATATGAAAATACCCTTACCAAGATCAGTGACTCTTCTTCCTTGGGGATGTTCTAAAGGAGTAGGAAATGTATCTAAATAATTATGTCTGTCTGTTTGGAAATCTGTAGTTATTCCTGCCTCTGCCATATCCACCAATGTGCTCAGATCAGCCATATTTGCCAATGAATTGCTTCCATTCAGATCCTCAAGGCTATTAATCTGTGCCATATTCAACCAACTACTTGTCTCTGTTGCATATACCAATGCTTTCCTTTCCATCACTACCTGTTACAAACTTCTGACTGACAATCTGCACTTAAATGGCTGACTTGCCACAGCTGTAGTACTTAACAGCTCATCTGAATAGTGATTATTAGGGAGAGTCAATAAGATGCAAATAATTCTGCGTTGTTGTAAATTCTGGGGGCTCTTTTTCACAGGTGGCTGAACCACACGCTCAGTGAGAAGTTATGGTGTGTACACACTTGAAAGATTAATGAAAGATCTTAGACCAATTTTACCACCTTCCATGTAGTGTGAGAGCATACTCTACACAGTCTATTCTATTGAGCTGAACTCCCCATCAGATAAAAATCCTTGCAGATGAATGTCTGTTAGGCCTGGTGCACACCAAAACCCGCTAGCAGATCCGCAAAATGCTAGCAGATTTTGAAACGCTTTTTCTTATTTTTCTGTAGCGTTTCAGCTAGCGTTTTGCGGTTTTGTGTAGCGGTTTTGGTGTAGTAGATTTCATATATTGTTACAGTAAAGCTGTTACTGAACAGCTTCTGTAACAAAAACGCCGGCAAAACCGCTCTGAACAGGCGTTTTTCAGAGCGGTTTGCGTTTTTCCTATACTTAACATTGAGGCAGAAACGCCTCCGCAATCCAAAATCTGCAGCAGCCCGGGAGTATGCGTTTCTGCAAAACGCCTCCTGCTCTGGTGTGAACTACCCCATTGAGATACATTGACCAAGCGTATCCGCAGCCGCAAGCGGCTGCAGAAACGCTGAAAAAGCCGCTCGGTGCGCACCAGCCCTTAAACAAGGTTTGTATGAAATCTGCAGATATTATAGACTATGAGGCCTAGTGCACACCAGAGCTTGCGGGTGCGGATCCGCTAGGGTAATGTATTTCAATGGGCTAATGCACACCAGAGCGGGAGGCGTTTTGCAGAAACGCATACTTCCGGGCTGCTGCAGATTTTGGATTGCGGATGCGTTTCTGCCTCATAGGAAAAACGCAAACCGATCTGAAAAGCGGCACTTCAGAGCGGTTTGCCAGGCGTTTTTTGTTACAGTAGCTGTTCAGTAACAGCTTTATTGTAACAATACATGAAATCTACTACACCAAAAACGCTTCACAAAACCGCAAAATGCTAGCTGAAACGCTACAGAAAAAGAAGAAAAAGGGCTCTATTCTCAAAGAGCCAAATTTTCCGCAAAATGTTACCGCTATATTCCCGCCAGCGGTAAACTCCGCATTTTTTCCACATTCACTAATATTTTCCGCATGTTTTCCGCATGCGGGAAAAAAGATGCGGAAACAGGCATTATTCATGCGGGAATCATGCGGTAAAAAGGTCGCATGAAAAAGTGTTTAAAAAAAAAAAAGTTAAAGTCCACCAAGCACAGCCCTTAATGGTACGTACACACCTGCGATAACGATCGTTCGTTACAAGCGATCGTTCCGCGACGGGCGATAGGTGGACGAGCAGGTAGTAAATGCAAATCAGGCGACTGAGAAAGTAGCGAAGAGATTGTTGTCGCCGAAACGAACGATCAGGAAGAATAGTTGCGTGCGCACACGGATATGACGTGGTAGCGATGATCGCTCGACGACCGTACACACTGTAGCGATCTTTTGCCGTTACAGAACGATCGTTACGTCCCGAAGCGGATGTAAGCATAATGCGCGATAGATTAGAGGAAATGACGTGCTTACTACCTTAACTATATAAACGAACGTTCTGAGGAACGTTCTTTCCGTTCTCATCGCTACAACATGTCGAGGCATAATCAGGCTGCACATTTGCCAGCAAAGAAAAGAGCTGCAGTTGCTGTATTATTGTTAGGGCAAGTTGCTACCCAGCTGGATGCTTCAGCACCACCCAAGAAAAGGCGGATTTGGTGCAAATCTTGGCTGGAACAACGTCACAAATTTAGTGATGTAAATTTGCTTAATGAGTTACGAATCTCTTCTCCAGAGGATTTCAAAAACTATTTGAGGATGAGTGATAGCGTCTTCCAACACCTGCTTTCCCTTGTTGGTCCTCATATATCCAAGCAGGAGTCATGGCTGCGAAAGCCCATATCTGCAGAACAGCGTCTTGTGGCCACTTTGCGCTATCTAGCAACAGGCCGGAGTTTACAGGACCTTAAATTTAGCACCGGAATATCCCCACAGGCACTTGGATTGATTATCCCTGAAACGTGTGAGGCTATAATTAACTGTCTAAAGAACGAGTATATGAAGGTCAGTATGTGTTTGTATGTTGTTTAGCTAATTTTATTTTTTTTGTGTTGTTTCTGTTAGTGTTTTTTGTAGGTGTTGTTGTTATAAGAGCCAACAGTGTGTCTGTCAGTGGGCATCTATTTGAAAAGGGCTCCTGGAAAAAAGGGCTCCTGGTGTAGCCCATATACACCAAATTTGGCTACAAAAAGGGCGCCTGGTGTAGCCCATATGCCAACTTCGGCTACAAAGGGCACATGGTGTAGCCCATAAATGCCAACTTCGGCTACAAAGGGTACCTGGTGTAGTCCATATATGCCAACTTTGGCTACAAAGGGCGCCTGGTGTAGCCGATATATGCCAAATTCAGCTACAAAGGGCACCTGGTGTAGCTGAAAAAGCTAGTTTTAGTTTATTTAAAAGGAAGCTGTTATAGGCAAAATTTGTTGGGCTATAAAAGGGCTCTAGATATAGCTAAGAAAAGTGATTATTATGACCTAACTGCTCCCTAATCTCACACAGAACCCTCCCCTGATGGTGCCTAACCCTAAGCCCCCCCCCCCCCCCCCCATTTGGTGCCTAACCCTAAGACTCCCCAGGTGGTGCCTAACCCTAAGACTCCCCTGGTGGTGCCTAACCTTAAGACCCCCCAGGTGGTGCTTAACCCTAAGACCCCCCCCCTTGCTTGTAATGCCTAATCCTAACCTCCCCTGCACCCTCGAATCAAAAATCTGGGCTATAAAAGGGTGCCCTTTTGTAGCAGAATCAAAAACCTTGTAGCCTAAAACCTTGTAGCTGAATAAAAAATATGGGCTACAAAGGGGCGCCCTACTGTAGCCGAAAACCTTGTAGCCGAATAAAAATATGGGCTACAAAGGGGTGCCCTTTTGTAGCAGAAAACCTTGTAGCTGAATAAAAAAATATGGGCTACAAAGGGGTGCTCTACTGTAGCCCCAAAAAAAAATATGGGCTACAAAAGGGCGCCCACTTGTAGCCTATATCAAAACTCGGGAGCCCTTTTCACCACCTTGTAGCCCATATTTGCAGAAATAACCTTGATGTCTATGAAGGAGCCCTTTTCATACAGGCAGCTCAGGAGCCCTTTTCAACGGATCCCATCAATTTATGATGTAATTGTAATTCCTTGCATTGTAAAAGGCTCTCAAATGCGTATTTTTGTCCAAATTTTGATGTTGAAAGGTCCACATCAAGCATTTTTTTAGCCTGCCTGCCCCCCCCCCCCCCCCCCAATTAAATCAGATAGTCATACATGAGAGCTGTAGTCATACATATGAATGGTGCACTATTTTCTACCTTTGAACCTACACCAGTCGCCTAGCTATCCTGAAGAACTTGTGCCTTTAATACTTTGTAACATAGGCTCAGAACATGCATGCACTATATAATGTGTTTGAGTAATTATTATACACACACACACACACACACACACACACACACACACACACACACACACACACACACACACACACACACACACACACACACACACACACACACACACACACACACACACACACACACACACACACACACACACACACACACACACACACACACACACACACACACACATCAATAATTGACCCATTTTAACAACTACTAGTATGCAAGGCATACCTACACAATGTAGTGTATTGAGGTGATTACTCCACCCATCTGAGAAAATTTTTTGGAAGATGTGGTAACGATGGCCAAGATAAGTAAGCATTTGTACTAGATGATATCTGGCCATTGTAATACACACATAGTTACATAGTTACATAGTTACTTTGGTTGAAAAAAGACATACGTCCATCGAGTTCAACCAGTACAAAGTACAACTCCAGCCTGCTCCCTCACATATCCCTGTTGATCATAAAATCCCTGGATTAACATCATTGGCATTACCTAGTAATTGTAGCCATGGATGTCATTCAACGCAAGGAAAGCATCTAAGCCCCCTTTAAATGCAGGTATAGAGTTTGCCATAACGACTTCCTGTGGCAATGCATTCCACATCTTAATCACTCTTACTGTAAAGAACCCTTTCCTAAATAAATGGCTAAAACGTTTTTCCTCCATGCGCAGATCATGTCCTCTAGTCCTTTGAGAAGGCCTAGGGACAAAAAGCTCATCCGCCAAGCTATTATATTGCCCTCTGATGTATTTATACATGTTAATTAGATCTCCTCTAAGGCGTCTTTTCTCTAGACTAAATAAACCCAGTTTATCTAACCTTTCTTGGTAAGTGAGACCTTCCATCCCACGTATCAATTTTGTTGCTCGTCTCTGCACCTGCTCTAAAACTGCAATATCTTTTTTGTAATGTGGTGCCCAGAACTGAATTCCATATTCCAGATGTGGCCTTACTAGAGAGTTAAACAGGGGCAATATTATGCTAGCATCTCGAGTTTTTATTTCCCTTTTAATGCATCCCAAAATTTTGTTAGCTTTAGCTGCAGCGGCTTGGCATTGAGTACGATTATTTAACTTGTTGTCGATGAGTACTCCTAAGTCCTTCTCCAAGTTTGATGTCCCCAACTGTATCCCATTTATTTTGTATGGTGTTAGACCATTGGTACGACCAAAATGCATGACTTTACATTTGTCAACATTGAATTTCATCTGCCATGTATGTGCCCATATAGCCATCCTATCCAGATCCTGTTGCAATATAACACTATCTTCCTTAGAGTTGATGATTCTGCACAATTTTGTATCATCTGCAAAAATAGCAACATTGCTCACTACTGTATCCACTAGGTCATTAATAAATAAATTGAAGAGCACTGGACCCAGTACAGACCCCTGTGGGACCCCACTGCTAACAGTCTCCCATTTTGAGTATGATCCATTGACCACAACTCTTTGTTTTCTGTCCATTAGCCAGTTCCCTATCCAAGCACACAGACTCTTCCCCAGTCCTTGCATCCTCATCTTTTGCACCAGACTTTTGTGGGGAACAGTGTCGAATGCCTTAGCAAAGTCTAAGTATATCACATCTACAGCATTCCCAATATCCATATTAGCATTCACTACCTCATAAAAGCTGAGCATGTTAGTCAAACAGGACCTGTCTTTAGTAAACCCATGTTGATGCTGAGAAATAAGATTATTTTCTACTATGAAATCATGTATAGTATCTCTTAGTAACCCCTCAAATAGTTTGCATACAACTGATGTTAAGCTTACAGGTCTATAATTTCCTGGATCTGATTTTTTGCCCTTCTTAAATAATGGGAAAACGTGGGCTGTACGCCAATCCACTGGGACTCTGCCAGTTGCAAGAGAGTCACAAAAGATAAGATAAAGGGGTTTATCTATAACTGAACTTAATTCCCTTAGGACCCGAGGATGCATGCCATCCGGGCCAGGTGCCTTGTCTATTTTTAATTTATTTAGTCTTGCCTTTACTTCTTCCTGCGTTAAGTATTTAATATTACAGTTAGAAGATTGAGACTCTTCCGCCTCTGTAATTTGCAACAGTGCTGTTTCCTTTGTAAAGACAGAAGCAAAGAAAGCATTTAATAACTCTGCCTTACCTTGGTCATCCACCATTGAGTTCCCACCCTCATCCTTTAGGAGTCCTATACAGTCAACCTTTCTTTTTTTAGAGTTGATGTACTTGTAAAACTTTTTTGGGTTAGATTTGATATCCCTAGCGATTTGATTTTCAGCTTCGATCTTTGCCAGCCTAATTTCTTTTTTACAATTTTTATTGCACTCCTTATAATTGCTTAGTGCAGCCTCGGTCCCCTCCTGTTTTAGGACCTTATAGGCATTCTTTTTCCTCTTCATTTTATCTTTAACCTTTCTATTCATCCATAGAGGCCTTTTTTTATTCCTAGACATTTTGTTTCCATATGGGATATACATACTACAATATTGATTGAGAATACGTTTAAAAGCTTGCCATTTCCCTTCAGTGTCCTCCCCTTGTAGTATATTATCCCAGTTCACCAAACTTAGTGCCTGCCTGATTTGATTGAACTTTGCTTTTCTAAAATTCATAGTTTTAGTGGTCCCGCTGCCCCGTGGCCTATCAGTCACCAGATCAAACGTTATCATGTTGTGATCACTATTACCCAAATGTTCTTGAACCTGCACATTTGATACATTATCTGGTCTATTCGAAATGATCAGATCCAGTAACGCATTCCCCCTAGTTGGTTCCGTTACCATTTGAGTCAAGTAATTGTCCTGTAGTGCTGCCAGAAATCTGCTGCTTTTACCAGAATGGGTAGCCTCAATACTCCAGTTAATGTCTGGAAAGTTGAAGTCGCCCATAACTATGACCTCATTTTTACTTGCCGCTTTTTCAATTTGCTGTAGTAATTGCAGTTCTGCAGCTTCATTAATATGAGGTGGTCTGTAGCATACCCCAATAAGCAATTGGCAACTTTTATTTCCACCATGAATATTTACCCAAACGGACTCCACATCTTCGCAATCTTCCTCCATCTCATCGTTGAGGACAGCTGTAAAAGAATTCTTAACAAAGAGACAAACCCCTCCACCTTTTTTTCCTGTTCTATCCCTCCTGAACACATTGTATCCTTTTAAATTGGCTATCCAGTCATGACTTTCATCCATCCATGTCTCGGTTATTCCCACAATGTCATAGCCTTTGTCATTCAGAATGAACTCTAGTTCATCTATTTTATTTGCAAGGCTCCGAGCATTGGTTATCATGCACTTTATATTTTTACCACCACATTTACCAATTTTGTTTACCTGAAATGGGCTACTTGAAGTTTTACCAACCTCCTTAATCTTTACACTGTCCCCACCCCCCTCTCCACCCCCCATAATGTTAGGCTCCCACTGTCTTTTTACCTTATCTTGTCTATATGTTGAGACTTTATCCTCCCGCCTCCCCCCAGATCCTAGTTTAAAATCTCCTCCAACCGTTTAGCCATCTTCTCCCCCAATGCAGCTGCACCCTCCCCATTAAGGTGCAGCCCGTCCCTGCTGTAGAACCTGCAGCCGACTGCAAAGTCTGCCCAGTTCTCCAGGAACCCAAACCCTTCCTTCCTACACCAATTTCTCAGCCACTTATTTAACTCCCTAAGCTCCCTCTGTCTCTCAGATGTAGCACGTGGCACTGGCAGTATTTCAGAGAACACCACCTTGGAGGTCCTTGCTTTAAGTTTATCTCCAAGTACCTGAAAATCATTTTTGAGGACCTTCCATCTCCCACTAACTTTGTCATTGGTGCCAATGTGTACCATGACAGCCGGGTCTTCCCCAGCCCCACCCAATAATCTGTCAATTCTTTCCGCTATATGCCGAACCCGAGCACCCGGGAGGCAACAGACTGTACGGCATTCACGGTTTCTTCGACAGATTACCCTGTCTGTGCGCCTAATAATTGAATCCCCTACCACCAGTACCTGTCTAGCCTTAGCTGCACTCCTATTCCCTTTCTCGTTACAGCAGTCTGCCCCTTGGTTGCTAAGGAGCACATCCTGCTGCAGCATTGCTACTCCAGAGTCGTCCTCACAAATATTACGCAAACAAGCATACTTATTAGTGAGGGACAACTCGGGACTAGCCTCCCTGCCACTTTTTCCCCTACCCCTTCTAACTGTGACCCAACTAGCGGCTACCTCTGCTTCTTGCTCCGGCTTTACTCCACCCGCCTCATCTTCAAGGGTTCCATCAAGTGTCTGGATCGTGAGATCCAAGCTCATCTCCATGTTGTGTATGCGTCTCAGTGTTGCGAGATGCTTATTTAGCTCTGCGACTTCCGCCTCTAACCGAGCAACACGCACACATCCAGGGCAACAGTAAACACCCTCAATCCGCTGATCAAGGCATGCATACATGCTGCAGGATGTACACTGTACTGCATTGTCCAACATGATGACTATTGTGTGGGGAAAATTTATTTAAAGTAAACTATGGTGGTAAAAGATGAAACGGGAGAGTGAGTGACGTTCGGGAGTAAGTGTAGCTGGGGTGGAAGAGGGGGAGGGGTGGAGGAGGGGGAGTGAGTAAAGTTGGGGTGGGGGGGAGGAGGGGGAGGAGGGGAGGGGGAGTGAGTGAAGCTGGGGTGGAGTCCTCAAAACTTAAAGACTACACCACAACGTGTTAGCACATTCTAACCAATGCAAAAAAACCGCAATATTGGTTGAAGGTTTTTTTTTTTTTTTTTTAGTCCTTACCTGTTTCCTCTCCCTTCTCTCTTTGTGCCTGTGTTCTAACGCCTGTTTTTTAACGCCTATGCCACTTGTGTCGAAGCCACTTAGTGAGCAAGCCACAGACTGAGCAAGCTCAGTACTGAGACCTGAAGCTGTCCAAATACCTCGTGTTACAGCTAATCCCTCCCCCTAGCTGATTGACAGCCTGCTGCAAACAGAGAAAAAAAAAAAAAAAATTTGTACTTTTAAAACAAGCACTTGCTGTTAGATATCTGATGAATCGCTATGCACAAGCCCCAGATATCAAAGCAGCAACACACACACTTTACAAACAACAGCAATATAATATAATCAGAGCTCACAATCTCCCAGCAGTGAAGTGAAAGCAGCCCACCACCAAGATTAGAGCTGTAGCTTACACTTCCTGTTAATTAATCACCTGTGTTACAGCTAATCCCTCCCCCTAGCTGATTGACAGCCTGCTGCAAACAGAGAAAAAAAAATTGTACTTTTAAAACAAGCACTTGCTGTTAGATATCTGATGAATCGCTATGCACAAGCCCCAGATATCAAAGCAGCAACACACACACTTTACAAACAACAGCAATATAATATAATCAGAGCTCACAATCTCCCAGCAGTGAAGTGAAAGCAGCCCACCACCAAGATTAGAGCTGTAGCTTACACTTCCTGTTAATTAATCACCTGTGTTACAGCTAATCCCTCCCCCTAGCTGATTGACAGCCTGCTGCAAACAGAGAAAAAAAAATTGTACTTTTAAAACAAGCACTTGCTGTTAGATATCTGATGAATCGCTATGCACAAGCCCCAGATATCAAAGCAGCAACACACACACTTTACAAACAACAGCAATATAATATAATCAGAGCTCACAATCTCCCAGCAGTGAAGTGAAAGCAGCCCACCACCAAGATTAGAGCTGTAGCTTACACTTCCTGTTAATTAATCACCTGTGTTACAGCTAATCCCTCCCCCTAGCTGATTGACAGCCTGCTGCAAACAGAGAAAAAAAAATTGTACTTTTAAAACAAGCACTTGCTGTTAGATATCTGATGAATCGCTATGCACAAGCCCCAGATATCAAAGCAGCAACACACACACTTTACAAACAACAGCAATATAATATAATCAGAGCTCACAATCTCCCAGCAGTGAAGTGAAAGCAGCCCACCACCAAGATTAGAGCTGTAGCTTACACTTCCTGTTAATTAATCACCTGTGTTACAGCTAATCCCTCCCCCTAGCTGATTGACAGCCTGCTGCAAACAGAGAAAAAAAAATTGTACTTTTAAAACAAGCACTTGCTGTTAGATATCTGATGAATCGCTATGCACAAGCCCCAGATATCAAAGCAGCAACACACACACTTTACAAACAACAGCAATATAATATAATCAGAGCTCACAATCTCCCAGCAGTGAAGTGAAAGCAGCCCACCACCAAGATTAGAGCTGTAGCTTACACTTCCTGTTAATTAATCACCTGTGTTACAGCTAATCCCTCCCCCTAGCTGATTGACAGCCTGCTGCAAACAGAGAAAAAAAATTGTACTTTTAAAACAAGCACTTGCTGTTAGATATCTGATGAATCGCTATGCACAAGCCCCAGATATCAAAGCAGCAACACACACACTTTACAAACAACAGCAATATAATATAATCAGAGCTCACAATCTCCCAGCAGTGAAGTGAAAGCAGCCCACCACCAAGATTAGAGCTGTAGCTTACACTTCCTGTTAATTAATCACCTGTGTTACAGCTAATCCCTCCCCCTAGCTGATTGACAGCCTGCTGCAAACAGAGAAAAAAAAAATTGTACTTTTAAAACAAGCACTTGCTGTTAGATATCTGATGAATCGCTATGCACAAGCCCCAGATATCAAAGCAGCAACACACACACTTTACAAACAACAGCAATATAATATAATCAGAGCTCACAATCTCCCAGCAGTGAAGTGAAAGCAGCCCACCACCAAGATTAGAGCTGTAGCTTACACTTCCTGTTAATTAATCACCTGTGTTACAGCTAATCCCTCCCCCTAGCTGATTGACAGCCTGCTGCAAACAGAGAAAAAAAAATTGTACTTTTAAAACAAGCACTTGCTGTTAGATATCTGATGAATCGCTATGCACAAGCCCCAGATATCAAAGCAGCAACACACACACTTTACAAACAACAGCAATATAATATAATCAGAGCTCACAATCTCCCAGCAGTGAAGTGAAAGCAGCCCACCACCAAGATTAGAGCTGTAGCTTACACTTCCTGTTAATTAATCACCTGTGTTACAGCTAATCCCTCCCCCTAGCTGATTGACAGCCTGCTGCAAACAGAGAAAAAAAAATTGTACTTTTAAAACAAGCACTTGCTGTTAGATATCTGATGAATCGCTATGCACAAGCCCCAGATATCAAAGCAGCAACACACACACTTTACAAACAACAGCAATATAATATAATCAGAGCTCACAATCTCCCAGCAGTGAAGTGAAAGCAGCCCACCACCAAGATTAGAGCTGTAGCTTACACTTCCTGTTAATTAATCACCTGTGTTACAGCTAATCCCTCCCCCTAGCTGATTGACAGCCTGCTGCAAACAGAGAAAAAAAAATTGTACTTTTAAAACAAGCACTTGCTGTTAGATATCTGATGAATCGCTATGCACAAGCCCCAGATATCAAAGCAGCAACACACACACTTTACAAACAACAGCAATATAATATAATCAGAGCTCACAATCTCCCAGCAGTGAAGTGAAAGCAGCCCACCACCAAGATTAGAGCTGTAGCTTACACTTCCTGTTAATTAATCACCTGTGTTACAGCTAATCCCTCCCCCTAGCTGATTGACAGCCTGCTGCAAACAGAGAAAAAAAAATTGTACTTTTAAAACAAGCACTTGCTGTTAGATATCTGATGAATCGCTATGCACAAGCCCCAGATATCAAAGCAGCAACACACACACTTTACAAACAACAGCAATATAATATAATCAGAGCTCACAATCTCCCAGCAGTGAAGTGAAAGCAGCCCACCACCAAGATTAGAGCTGTAGCTTACACTTCCTGTTAATTAATCACCTGTGTTACAGCTAATCCCTCCCCCTAGCTGATTGACAGCCTGCTGCAAACAGAGAAAAAAAAATTGTACTTTTAAAACAAGCACTTGCTGTTAGATATCTGATGAATCGCTATGCACAAGCCCCAGATATCAAAGCAGCAACACACACACTTTACAAACAACAGCAATATAATATAATCAGAGCTCACAATCTCCCAGCAGTGAAGTGAAAGCAGCCCACCACCAAGATTAGAGCTGTAGCTTACACTTCCTGTTAATTAATCACCTGTGTTACAGCTAATCCCTCCCCCTAGCTGATTGACAGCCTGCTGCAAACAGAGAAAAAAAAATTGTACTTTTAAAACAAGCACTTGCTGTTAGATATCTGATGAATCGCTATGCACAAGCCCCAGATATCAAAGCAGCAACACACACACTTTACAAACAACAGCAATATAATATAATCAGAGCTCACAATCTCCCAGCAGTGAAGTGAAAGCAGCCCACCACCAAGATTAGAGCTGTAGCTTACACTTCCTGTTAATTAATCACCTGTGTTACAGCTAATCCCTCCCCCTAGCTGATTGACAGCCTGCTGCAAACAGAGAAAAAAAAAAAAAAAAAAAATTGTACTTTTAAAACAAGCACTTGCTGTTAGATATCTGATGAATCCTTGTTTTTGTTACAATCATCTGTATATTACAAAATCCATCCTTGTAGCTCTGATGTCCAGATGATTGTCTACTAGACAAGGTGTGTATGATGATCTGCAGATCTCATAGAGTATGAATGCATTTTGCAGGGACTGTATTTTTCCACAAACAGAGTATTGGCCGATGGTTTATATTGTTGATGTGTTACAGCATTTTGCAAACATCTGTTGTGTGGAGTACTCTGCTCAATACAATAGACTGTGTAGGTATGGCTTGCACACTACATGGGAGGTTTATAAATAGGTTCAAGATAGAACTAACATCTTTGATGTGTATATGTAGTTGAACTACATACAATTATCCCTTCAGTGTTTAGCCTAAACTGTTTTAGATTACAACAATGTATGAATGTCATCCTCCATATACCTAACACTCCTTTTTGTAATATGACTACATGCTTGTTCGAGGTGTGTGATGCAGACAGTACTGGAGGCAAACACATGTGTAAAACTTCAATGGAAGTTTGGCTTTAATCCAACTATGTTAACTATTTTCTTTATGTTATTTTGCTGCCTGTTTGTCCATGTGCTATGGCTTTGAACATGACGTTATGTGTACCATTTTAGCCGTGATTGCTATGTTTCTGTAAATAACAACACATGTTCTATGTGAATATTGTTATGTTTAGCAAAGACACATGTTTGGTGGTATTAATGTTGTTCAATGTTTTGTCTAAATCCACAGTTTCCCAAGACATCAGAGGAGTGGTTAACCCTTGCATCGGATTTTGAGCGGATTTGGCACTTTCCGAACTGCGGAGGAGCGATTGACGGGAAACACATCCGTATTACCCCACCGCCAAACAGTGGATCTTATTATTTTAATTATAAACATTTTTTTAGTATCGTTTTGATGGCCATTGTAAATGCCAACTATGAATTCATTTACATCGATGTTGGCAGAAATGGCAGAATGTCTGATGGAGGGGTCATAGAGAAGACTGAATTTAACACCAGACTTAAAAATCGACAGCTGTCATTGCCAACAATGGCACAAACCAAAAAAGGCCTTAATTTTGTTTTCGTGGCTGATGATGCTTTTGGACTGCATCCACATATCCTCAAACCTTTCCCACATACAAATCTCTCAACCCAGCATCAAATTTACAACTACCGTTTGTCTAGAGCCAGGAGAGTTGTGGAGAATGCATTTGGCATACTAGCTAACAGATTTAGGATCTTCCACACCGCGATCAATTTGCGAATGGACAAGATAGATCTGTTAGTGTATGCCTCATGCATTCTCCACAACTTTCTTCGGAGACAACAGTCATCTACCTACATGCCCCCACATTCTGTTGACAGAGAGGATTTGGAAAATTTCAGCCTGTTACCTGGTGAATGGCGTAGCCAGCCCTTGGCACTTACGAACCTTCAGCCGTTGCCTCCACGGAATCCAACATATGGTTCTAAAGAAAATCGAGATGCCTATGTTTCTTATTTTAATGGGGAAGGTGCAGTTACATGGCAAAACAATATGATAGGTTGATTTTCTTAAATTTGTTTTGTTTGTTCACTTGTGGTGGTGTAACCATTTTTTTTTTCCCTCTTTTGTGTAAATAAAAGTTTGCAACAAACCTGAAGCTTAATTTTTCAGTTGGGAGAATGGTGTCGTACACATTTTCAACATCCACACATGTACAAATGCACATTAGTGCATAATGGAGCTATTACACAGCTCTCAATATGGGAAACTTTGTTATATTAACCATAGTTAGGCAAATGGACAACATTTTCAAGTGTATTTTGTATTGTGTGTTGTTGTTTTCATAGAAAACAAACACACATTGCTTGTCAGGCCTGGAAATGTTTGATTCAGCATTGGTGTTGTAATGACCACAGCAAAAAAACTTTTTATATGCAGGATATGCAGGCAAATGTTTGTAGGTCCCTACACACATCAGACTATAGTGTTAGAAAATAGACATCACAGCACAATCTTACCACCGTTCATGTACTATGAGAGCCATGCCTACACACTCTATGGTGCTGAACTCCCCATCGACAAATACCTTTGCAAGATGCTGCACACACTACAAAGATCTGTATCTGCAAAAGCTATTGTGTACCAAATTAGGCATTTCGCCTAATAGTGTTCATAGTCGGCGATGTTCACATCATCATACACACATGATTTGAGCGGCATTCATGATTTGAGTGGCATTCTTCTGCACAGCAGATCATCAGCTGCAGAGATTACAATCCTTCATGCTGGATCTGAATTGAAGATTAAGGTCAGTTACATCATGTCTGTATGATGATCTGCAGAGCTCATAGACTATGATTGCAATTTGCACAAAATTTGTGTGATCAGCACCAGATATGCACCACATAAGGTTATTTTGAGTGTGTGCAGCCTGTTTGTGTGCAGGATCTAGCAAATATATTTATGTGATGGTGAGTTAACCAATACAATAGAATACAGTGTGTACATAGGGCTCTCATACAACATGTTGTGGTGGCAATTAGCACAGTGAACTATCCTTTTATGAAGACTATAGTGTGATGTCTGTATGCACATTTTATTTTAGGCTAAATTCACATTGGGATGTGGTTGATCTTCCATATGAAGTATCATAACACAGCTTACTGCACTGCAATGTCAATACTATGGAATGTTCATAGCGAGATGTTAGGAACGAATAGAAACATGTTGTGTTATGGTAAATTCATGGGAGAAGTGTGTTGCCTATACCACACACACCTTGCTACCTTAAAGGGAAGCTTAACTGAGAGGGATATGGATGTTTCCTTAATTACAAAAAATGGTTCACTGTCACTTCTACTGATGTCTTTGCCTGCAGTAGTGGTTGAATCACACACCTGCACCAAGCATGGTAAAATCAAGTGTGACTTTATTTTGATGGCCTGATCTGTATGCTTGTTGCAGGGCTGAGGATAAAGGGATTACAGACACAGGATCAGCAGGCGAGTCAGGCAACTGGTATTCATTTAATTGGAAAACTCCCATTCCTTCTCTGTTTGTTAATGTTCAATCAACATGGTGTAATTGTAAATTTGACCCGTTAGTATGTTAATTGTGAAAGGACATTACTCAAGCATACACACAGCATTGTATATCTTTATTTATAATTGTTTTACTATACCATGCTCAACACTATATTTGGATAGTCATTAGAAACACCAAGAATACATTTGGCACATACTTTTCTTGTATGGTCATTGTAAAGTTACAAATCTACAACCGAATAATGCAAGTTTGTCTTGTCTTGCTAATTTTTATTTGGTGTTGTGGGAAAAGAAATGTTTCACAATGGCCATTTCGCATTCAAAATGGTCATGTCCAAAAAAAAAACAAAAAACAAATGAACAATAATGCAACAATTACAGCTGTTGAAAATGCTTATCCACATTCCACAAAGGTTCCTGTTGTTGTTGAAAACTTGATAAGTCATGTTTGTCTGTGGTGGGTAAATGGTTGTAACTAGTTGGTTTTGTGGGACCAGGGTTGTAAGTGTGTTGTGTGTAAGTATTCTGGTGGTGGTAATTGTGTTGGTATTGTGTGTTTGTTAAGTGTGGGTTGATGTTGGTTGCTGCTTGAGGAACAAAGCGAGTGTTTGTTTGTGGTTGTTCCCTGTGAGTGTGTGTTGCAAATTGGTTCTGAGTCATATGCATGTGAACAGGTGGTTGTGTATGTTGTGTTACCATAGTGATGTGTAGTTTGTTGAGCATAGACAGTATGTCTAGCTCAGCTTGACAGCGCAATTCTGGTGTTAGGAGGCGCAATTTGGTAGCAACAATGTTGCCAAATGCATCACACTCATCATCTTTGGTATTAAGCAGAGAAGCAGCTTTTTGCATAGCCTCTTGACACTCCTGAGTCAACAGACTATGTTTAGTTTTTCTTGTTTTCTTCAGAGGATGTCTGTGAGTTGTTTCAAAATCTCCAGTTACTTGTGTTTCAGAAATCTGTGTGTATAAGGAAATATTATGTTACAAGGAGACATGTGTCCTTCTGAAAGTTGCATTGATCGTAATGGGCAACATTACATTTTGCTTCCAAATCCAGAAGGAACAGTATAGTATTCATCATATCAGCCATGCACATCATATCAAGAATATATCATTCTGTCGAAACTGCAGCACTTACTATGTAATGGTATAATACTGCATTTATGTTAGCATATGCTAGATGTTTCACCTTTTGTTAATATTTGTTAATCCATTTCTGTCATTACTCATACCTCGTCATAATCGACATTTGGTTCTGTACTCTGGGAATCTTCAGTACCAGTTTCACTCAAACTCTCCAAACAGTGATCTTCACAATTTGACTGTGCATTTGTTAAACTGTTGATGGAATCTCTCCCTTCTTCCTGATCTGTTGTGAATGTGAGGAGTTTATAGTACCATAATCGTGGTACATAGATATCCTCAGCTGCTGCTCCTGATTTCTCTGATTCACGCACTTTGTTAAGTTCCTTTTTGAATACAGTCCGTAGATTTTTAATTTTTTTAAGTACATACGCTACAGTTGCCTGAGGATAAAATTGTTGGCAAAATGTTTTCAACTCATTGTGTGCTTTTGCTTTTTTAACTCGATTTGAGTAATCTTTGGAAGTTACTTTCCATAGGCATGTATTTTTACGGTACAGCTCAAGGAACTCTTGCAGTATTTGAGGATTGGTGAAGATATCAACCGCAACACCATCTGCATCTTTGGATGTACTGAAATGAGAAAGTGTCACAAAATCACATATATACATATACACCTTCATCTCTACTAATAAAGCTACAATCATGAGGTGTGTGCCTGTTTGTGTTTGTGTCTGTTTGGCTGTGGTGTTGTGTTTCTGGAATGAAATGAACGTACACTTTCGTACGAAAGTTCGTTCAGAAACGCACTTACCTTTCTGAGCTCTCGGTCTGACTGCTCTGCATGCCGATAGCTATATATATATTTTTATAACGTACGTTTCGCCAACGTACGTTATATAACGTTCGTTATGGGTGGGCGGGCGGGCCGCGGCGGGAACTTCCTGTGTTGTCACTTCCATGAGGAACTTTACACTAGTACAGGCTGCCCAGTTGAAGAAATGGCTGGTAGAAGAAGAGCAACCACAATGCGAGCCACACCCATGTCAAGGCCAGAGATGACCGAAATGGTCCAGATCCTGGAGAAATATGACTATGATGACAGGAAGGAGATTTATAGCGAGCCGGTGTCCAGGAAAAACAGGATCCTGGACCATGTCATCTCTGCCTTGGCTGATAAATATGGCACCACCAGGGAGAAAAGCCAGCTGCAGAGAAGGTGGTCCGACCTGAAGCTGCGAGAGCGTGATACCCTGGACTACATTCACCGCAAAATTATTAAAAACAGTAAGTACATCAGTTATTATGTTATATACAATTTTGTTATGCAATGAAAATCTATAAAAGCCATGTGAGCTTGTTCACAATACATTCCCTGTCTTAAAACGTGTAAGTTCTTCACATATATGCATAGCTCCCAACTGTCACTTTTTCAGAGCGACACTCCCTTTTTAGGAGCCCTGTCCCTCTGTCCCTCTTTCACCCTCATTTATCCCTCTTTCAGGACTTTGTCCCTCTTTCTATGTAAAGTAATACATTTCGAAACTAAAAATGTCCTTCATTGACTGTTACATTCCATTTCAACATTTAAATTGAGCTATTAATATTTTTGAACATTTAATATGAAGGACAATGAATTAGGATAGAAAGGACCAGTGTGGTTTGATGTAGCAAACCACATATGTTTATTAAGAAATCTTTATGGTATGCGCGACTCAATAGGTGGTGAGGGTGTGGCCAGGGGTGTGGTAGGGGCGTGGCTTAAGTGTCCCTTTTTGTGTTCTTCAAAACTTCTTCAAAACTTGTGAGGTATGTATATGCACGGCATTTTCCAAAGATGTAATGTGCCACATCTTTTAGAACCAGCTGCTGATTGCGTCACGACGATGGCCGTGGCCAAACGCCAATCCTCTTCCAGTCCAGGGGCCACCGTATGCAGGAGATTAGCCGCAGCCTGCGTGCCGCTGGGGCCCGCCCCGGCTTCCCTCTCTGTCATGTTGTATGGCGTAATTGCCGGATATTAGCGTTACACAGCACAGCTATCTACAGAAGCGCTGTACTGGGGCCAAACGTGTGACATGCCTGTCCCCCTGGGGGACAAGAGTGCAATTGGCTCTCATAGGCAGCAGACTATGCCAGGCGAACACCATTGAGCAGCTAGTAGGAGGGAGGGAGGGATACAATTAAAACTACTACCTATTTTACCACAAAACCCAACAGAAAGGCACACTACAATATAGGTCAAGACCCCAAACAAATGGAGTGAGCCATCACACCACAACAACAGAGAGATCTGTGTGTGGTTCAAAAAAGGTTGGGGGTTGGAAATCACTTGTGTGCTGTGTTGTGCAACCCTGCAGCTTGGGCTTAAAGCTGCAGTGGCCTAGATTCCGAAAAATGCTTAGCTCATTAGGGGTGTTTAGCACAGCGGTCGATAAGAGGTTAAGCATCAGTTTATGCATGCAACATATTGTTTGTACACTTTGATGGTCACTATGGTCACTATTGATCATATAAATAATGTATTATATTCCGCACATTCTTAGTATTGGTCAGTTAGCTAAATAGACTAATATTTATAACGTATTTTGTATGGAAATTTTGTCTTAAAGAAAACACACCTTGTGTGCCCCTGTTGCAGACCCACAAACAAGCCATTTGCAACCTAAACTTTAGATGCCACTGATTCAGAATGATGTCCCTTGCACATTCTTTAAAGCCAAAGTCCACAAACTCCTAAAACATATTTGGGGATCACATGTTCAGACACATATTTTTGTAGGGGGATACACTGAAAGTGTCGTGATGTAACACGTGCTATTACATTAGCAAAACAGAGTTGACAGACTAGAATTAAGACACTTTGGTGTGTTATTTCTTTTTCTACATTCAACATGCTTAACAAAAGCCATTAATAACACAAAAGCAAACCCAATTTAATGAAAGCATTTTTCACACCCACAGAACGAAAGGAAAAGAGAAGGAGGCTGCGCCGACAACAGAGGCAGGAAGCATCTGGGGAAGCCCAGCCTGAAGAAGATGTCGACCAACAGGCTGACAATGAAGAAGCTGAGCAACAGCATGATGACGGTACTTAGACATTTATTCACGATGATTGTACATTAACAAAACACAAAAGATTACACGCTAATAATGCTTGTTAAATTTAATGACATTCAGATACACAAGAACACACTGAGGAGGATGCGGAGCATGCTGAGGAAGGCCTTGATGTTCATGTTGGTAAGTTAGGCTTTACATTGTGACACATTGTCCTTGCTCATGTGTTGCATGTGTGAAAATGCGTACCACTTGAGGTTTCACACATAATAAAAGTGTACATAGGATAACACACAACATCAATGGGCCATGGAGAACAAGGGACCTCTTCACACTTGGATTGATCCAACAATCATGAAAACCATCTGTCTCCTTCATTCACCACATCGGAACACCATCGACAGGGAAAGACCATTCAGTTGACACCCAGAAGATAGTGTAATACAAAAGCAGGAGTACATGAGATAGGAAAACACTATGGCGACAATGGGATGTAAACTAGGACTTTGAAATTCACACCAGTCCAAAGTAAACAGAACTGCAAGGGTGATTGTGACCTTTCACTCACATAAGCATCAGCAGCAACATCAAATCTTCCTTGGAGCTACTTTGACATCCCATACACCCTGGGATGCTGACCATAGCAGGTACTACACAGCTACAGCTCATGCATGTTCATGATTTGTCAATGGACACACACAACTGGGGTACCAACAGGGAGCTCACCCACACAGAGCCCAACAGCACAGTGATGATGTAATGAGCAAGATCAACAATCACTTGGAGTGTTGCGTGTATGTGCAGTGTCTCCATCATGGTCAGACACACTTGTGAACTAAATAATACCAGACGTAACGTGCTTCCCACTAAAAATATTTAACTACCAGAACTTTCAATAAAAGCACATGGCCAGGCAACAGGACAAGCTATTGTTAGCAAGGCTCTGAAATGTGAGTGGTCAACATCTCATCCTGGACAATCACACAGATGACAGTTTATCTGCCTCACTAGGGAGGAATGGATAGGATCAAATCACCTTTAGGATGTTGTTGCAACTATCAAGACTTACCGGTGCTCTGTCCATCAACTCCACGAGTTAGTGGTTAATTGTTGGGTCCTGTTTTGGTGACATAATCAAGGCACAACACAACACTTCCAAAGCACTACAGCCTTGGGTGGTGGCCAGACCTGAGGTTGTTTGGGAAGATCATCACAGGAGCAAGGGCGGTGATTAATGGTTGACGAGGGCCTTAACTTATTAAGGTGTGTTATGCATGCAGACCCGAAAATGTTACTGAACAACAATAATCTCACATAGTGTATACATCCATGCTGTATCTTTATTACATATTATGTATGTAATTGTTTTTTATAGGTTGGCCAAGATAACATACACTGTAGAGATCTGACTAAAGAGCTTCATACACTAGCTTGCTAATGTACATCAAAAACACTTGGTTGCCCATGCAGCATTGTGTGTGTGTTTACACAAAAAGTGAACTATCACAGTATGTATAACATCATTTCCATGTTTTTATGACAGAGGACATTGAAGGCAGTCAAACGGCAGAGGAACAGTGTGTGGAAGGTGGGTCTGGAGAAGTGGAAGCGATAGATGGTAAGTTAAACACAAATGCAATGTATGAAACACAATATAGATTAATGCTCAGAAACCAATATGAATATGCTCTAATCATTGGCAATTTAATGTTTTCTTATGAATACCACACAACACTTTGTATGAAACCATGACATGGACATTGTCAGAACAATGGTAAGTATCATGCATGACTTGGCCTTTCTAAAGAGTACTGTTTGACGGAAATATCACTACAAGGAAGAAAACACACAAAACATTCTCACCGGTGATACAAAAGAACAAATAAATTAAATAAAAACACTTTCTGGCTTTGGTGTTTGGGACAAGGCACTTTTATTAGCTGCATGTGTGAGTAGACATGTTTTGAACACAAACTCAGACACTAACCTGATTGTGAAATATAGATTATTAATATGACAACAGTGCTTCAGTGTTACATACATTCATATATCTATCCCAATTATGTTTTCACTACTCTTCTACAGACGAAAACAATGGTGGGACATCGATTGAGGCTGGACCTTCCTCTGGTGCGTTACCCTCAAGAGCCATCACCATCCGTAAGCAGGCACGTGCAGAGGGGGGTGCTCTGGGTGCTCTGGGTTTTAAAACCTTCAAAAAAAGGCCCCTCTCGGCACGCAAAATAAGCCACGCCCCCGACCGCGATAAGCCCCACCCACCAGCGGGAAGCTCCGCCCCCGCCTGGGACACTTTGCAGTGAAGAGGCCCAAACAGGAATCCTAGTGTGGCATACTGACCTCTCCCTCCACCTAGGACCCATACTGACCTCTACCTCCCCCAGCACCCATAGTGACCTCTCCCTCCACCTAGTACCCACAGTGACCACTCCCTCCCTAGCACCCACAGTGACCTCTCCATCCACCTAGCACCCACAGTGACTTCTCCCTCCACCTATGACCCATACTGACCTCTCCCTCCCCAGTACCCACAGGGATATCTCCCATCACCTAGCATCCACAGTGACCTCTCCCTTACTCAGCACCCACAGTGACCTTTCCCTCCATCTAGGACCCACAGTGACCTCTCCCTCCACCAAGCACCCACAGTAACCTCTCCCTCCTCCAGCACCCACAGTGACCTCTCCATCCACCTAGCACCCACAGTGACTTCTCCCTCCCCCTAGGACCCATACTGACCTCTCCCTCCCCAGTACCCACAGTGATATCTCCCATCACCTAGCACCCAAAGTGACCTCTCCCTCCACCTAGCATCCAGTGACCTCTCCCTCCACCTAGCACCCACAGTGACCTTTCCCTCCACCTAGCACCCACAGTGACCTCTCGCTCCACCTAGCATCCACAGTGACCTCTCCCTCCCTCAGCACCCACAGTGACCTTTCCCTCCACCTAGTACCCACAGTGACCTCTCCCTCCACCTAGCACCCACAGTTACTTCTCCCTCCACCTAGCACCCACAGTTACCTCTCCCTCCACCTAGCACCCACAGTGACCTCTCCCTCCCCAGCTCTAGCAGTGATCCTGCCTACCCCAGCACCCACACTGACCTATCCCTCCCACAGCACTCACAGTGATCTTTCCCTCCCCCAGTGGCTACCTTCCTGTCCCCTGCAGCACCCACAGGGACCTCCCAACCCAAAAACAGCACCTCTCCCATTGCCAGCGCCCACAGCGACCTCTCCCAACACCCAGCATCCACTCCCTCCTCCAGTAACTACACTGACTATCCCGGCACCCACAGTCACCTCCCCTTCCTCCAGCACCCATACTGATCTCTTCCTTCCACAGAACCCACAGTGAATTACCCTTCCCCCAGCACCCACACTGACCTCTACCTCCCTTAGCAGCAACTATGCCATTCACAGCAGCACCCATAGTGACCTCCCCTTCCTCCAGCACCCACAATGACCTCTACCTCTCCCAAGACACACAGTGACCTCCCCCAAAGGACCCACGGTGACCTCCCTTTCCTCCAGCACTCATATTGACCTCTACCTTCCACAGCACCCACAGTTACTTCCCCCCAGCACCCACAGTGACCTACCCTTCCCCCAGCACCCACACTGAGCTCTACCTCCCCCAGCAACCATACTAACCTCTACCTCCCCTAGCAGCAACTATGCCATTCATAGCAGTACCCACAGTGATCTCCCACCCCCTGCACCCACAACAATCCCACCAATATTCAGCACCCACATTACACTCAACCAGTAACTCCCACTATAGAAAGCACCCAGTATTTGCTCCCTGCACCCAATACTCACATCCGGCCACAATATGGCACTTAGTACTTGCATCAAATAGCCACATGACACCCAGTACCTGCACCCTTTCACCCTATAGCGGACACCCAGTACTCACACCCACACCACATGGCACAGTACTTGCACCCAGTCCCAACATGGCACTCACTACTCACACCTGCACACCGCCTTCACATGGCACCCACTATCTGCACTCACATAACTAGTACTAGCACCCAAAGTACCTGCACACAGAACCCACATAACACACAATGCCCACCCATAGCTAGCACCCAGTGCAGGCATGGCACCAAGTATTCGCACCTATGTGATACCCAGTACCTGCACACAACACCCACATGCTTCATCTGCAGTAGTTTCAGTTGCACTAAGTGCCCAGTACAAACACCAAGCACTCACCTATCACATCCAGTACTTGCACCCAGAACTCACAAGGGACTGAGTACCTGCAATCAACACCTTCATGATAGTTGATACACACCCATAAAGCCAGAATCCACATGACACCCTGTGTCAGCACCCAGAATCCACATGGCACCCAGCATCTGCCTTTAGCACCCACATGACAACAAATACCCTACTATCCAGCATCCATCACCCATATGTCACCATGTACTCACTCCCAGTACCCACTTGGCACTCAGTATTTGTATCTAAGACCCAAATACCCCCATAATCAACACCCACATGGCACAGTACTCGCACGTCACCAAGTTCCAAAGCCATTATATGCACCCAGTACCCGTCCATGGCCAGGACCCAAATAGCACCCAGTACCCATCCTTGGTCTGAACCCATATGGGAGAGTACTCTACCATGGCACACATCCAGACCACACATGACACTCCCTACTCACTCATGTCCAACACTCACATGTCTCCCTGTACCAATTAACACTCACATGGCACCCAATATTGTTTATCAACATCTGCTACTCATTCAACACCCAATACTGCATAGCACCCACTGCAAATAAACACCCAATACAAACTGGACCTTGGTACCCACAGCAGCTTGACACAGACTGTACTTTGGCATCTCATCACCCACTGCAACTTAGCACAAAGTGAACCTTTGCATCTTACCACCCGCTGCACCTTGGCACTTACTGCAGTTTTGCATCTACTAATGCTTAGCAACCACTGCATATTGGTAACCACTTCTTCTTTGCCTGAAAAGAAGCTTGGGTGCTGATCAAGAGGGACAGAGGTCCCAGTAATGAAAGGTGAGTCTGTGCCTCCACTGTGGGCTCCACTGTGCCCACTCTAACCCACTAACAGTGGGCACCTATCACTGCTGATTTGAGGGGGGTGGCGCCAAAAGAGTTGGTTGGAAGGAGACACAAAGTCTGCTTGATACTGCTATAAAGGTATAAGTATCTGCACCCATGCCTAAAATTGCACCCAGTACTCACACCTGCACAGAGCCTCCACATGGCTCCCACTATCTGCACCAAGCACCCACTTAACCCGTACCCGCACATAAAGTACCAGCACCCAGTACAGGCATAGTGCCAAGTATTCGCACCCATGTCACATCCAGTACCTGCACCCATAGCCAGAACCCACATGAGACTCTGTACTAACACCCAGAACCCACATGGCACCCAGCATCTGCATTCAGCACTGTTGACAACCAATACCCCCTAGCCAGAAACGAGGAGGGGGGCATGCGGGGGAAGATGTTGCCAGGCCCCTTTTTTAAATTTGAGCACCCCCCACTTAAGGACCCTCTGCACGGCCCTGTCCGTAAGTAACCTTTATGTAACCAAAAAAAGACCTGGAGAAATATGGTGTTGTGCTTATGCACTATTGAATTCTTAATATAAATATAGAATACTGGTAGTGTAAACTCCACCCCCAGGAACCAACCAGTTGAACTGCAGCAGGGGAGTACTAGTGATGTTGTAAGCAGCCAGAGGAACTGCTCTGTGGCACTACCACTGTTCAGAAACATGGGTCAACATGTCCCCCCCTTTACCCAGCAGCCACTACTCACCTGCCAGGCTCCATTATTGATAAGCACAAAACACCTCCTGTTAGCCCTCCATCACACCACAAACTGAGTGTACGTTGTGGATTCTGTATTGATGACATCATGAAGGCGGTAGATGAAACTTGACTCATAGCAAACCACAATTTCGAACACACATATACAGCTGCACAATAATGTCCCTTTACAGATGGTGCAGTTCATCTAAGAGGTCAAAGGTCCACAGTAACACACAGTTCTGTGTGGTTTATTTTGGACAGGGATTGAACAACATAGCTTATTTAAATTCGACATACGCCACAAACACCCCATAAGCAGTGGGCACTCACCTCATCAAATTGTCCCTCTGCTAGATGGTTCTTCAGCGCCTATGTGGACATCTGGATGCCCCCTGCCACTGTATGGATGAAAGAATGTCTTCTGATGTGTATGGTGTGTAAGGTGACATCCACGGCCACGCTTCTAGAAGAGTTTATTTGTTACATACAGTGGCGTGGACGACCAGATGCCCCCCTAGGCGATGAAGAGGCATCTAGTACAGGGACCATATCTTGCCTCTGGTTACGGTATGGTGGTGGTCTATCTGGATTTGTAATAAGTTAGCTTGTTGAAACCCTGCACAACCAACACCCCAGTGAACTGTGTGTTACTGTGGGTGCTTGACCACTTTCAGGAACTGTTAGAACTGTACATGGACATTATTGAACAGCTGTATATGCGTACAAGAATTTAGATGTTACCAGCGCAGCTCCATTTATAAACCCAATCCAATACACTTAACAGCCCCATGATTTGTGTGTGTTGACACCACGCTGTTGGACAGAGTGAAAGGGGATGCCAATGGAAACATACAGAGCAGGAAAGTGAGTCTCTCCTCTCCTTTAACCCGTACCCACAGCAGCTACACAGGCATGATTGCAAACATAAAGGCATCCCAGGGATGAGCTGATCAAGAGACAAACACAATGTGTCTTTATCAGTGACGGGAGAGGTCAGGTGGGATATGACAGGTTCATATCCACCAATGGCTGGGCACGATTGCAGTGTGTAGCAACAAAGTCAATGACATTGTATTCAGCCCCTGTCAGAGTGCTAGCGACACCCACTGGACGTGTATGTAACCAAATCTGATGTTTCATACAAACTTCATCTGCCAAAGAATATTACCGTTTACAATTAAGACAACATAACACCAAAACATAACATAGCTTTTAATACAACACACGCACAACATCATTATTGCAAAACTAACTTGAACTTATCTAATTTGCTTTCAATAACACAGAGGATGAAGAAGCTACTGCACTGCTTGATGAACTGGATGCGGCTCTATTTAACATGGAAGTGGTGAAGGCCAACGCATTTGAGGCAATGAGCAGAAGCCAGAGGGAGGTGCAAGCCCTGAGAGACAAGGTGGCAAGACTGTTCCACAAACAATGAGAACTTTGGTTACCACACACATCAGAGATGACATGTGGACATCAACACTTTTTCTATGGGCGTGTGATAGGTGCCATTGCCAGGTGTGCTTGTTCTGGGTGGGCAGAGGGGTTTTGTGGAAGCAAGTATAATATTAATAACTCACCTTTGCTCAGCCAAATAGCAGATCACACGTACCTTCAATGTACTTCCTTTCTCGCCATCTGTCTCAGTAACAGTGCCCCCTGTGATAATGTCCCACATGTCAACACAGGGGGCGCTATTACTGAGACAGATGCCGAGACAGGAAGTATATTGAAGCAGAGTGACATCGTCTATTCGGCTGAAGATGAAGAAAGGTGAGTTATTACTATTATGTCCGCTCCTACCACCACTGCAGCACCTACCTACCTAATGTATAGTGCAGCACCTACCTACCTACCTACCTACCTAATGTATAGTGCAGCACCTACCTAAGCTATACTACAGGTACCTACCTAACCTATACTGCAAGCACTTACCTAGCTAACCTATACTGCAGTCACCTACCTATCTAATTCATACTGGTGGCACCTACATAGCTAACCTAAACTGTGGGCACCTATACCTGCCTCCATGGTGGGGAAGGGGGGGGGGGCATTTTAACACCCTCGCCCTGGGTGAAATTTAGCCTAGAAACTGCCCTGTATCTAACTTATACTGCAGTCACTTATCTGGCTCAATTTCACTACAGTGACCTACCTAGCTAACCTATACAGGGGGCACCTAGAACTGGCCTCCATGTTGGGGGGGGGGGGGGGCATGTTTAGACCATTACCCTGGGTGACACTTGACACACAAAAAAGCCTGCTGCACAGTAATGTGTTTGTGATGTAGGCCATGTTGGCCATATTACACATGGTTGCCCATGTTGGGCCTGTTTTATTGTTGCTAACTGTTTTTGAAAAATAGTCTTACTAAAAAAAAAAAATATTTAAATAAATTTTTGGCCCACAAGCCTACAACACGTTTCATGAGTATTATTAAAATACAGAAAGAGAGAGAGAGAGAAAGAGAAAGAGAGAGAGAGAGAGAGAGAGAGAGAGAGAGAGGGCCATATTTAAAGAAACATATCAACAGAAAAGTGTGTACATGTTAGAAAAATAACAAAACAATACAAAAACATTATACATACATACCTATGTTAGTGCATTGTATGCTGTTTAATAGTAAATAATGTTTTAATAAACATTTGGGTTAAGTGCACAATTCTTTATCATGATTTCAAATCTCACACTGAACGATCGCTACGAAACAAAAGTTCCCGGAAATACGTACGTTCCCAGGTTAAACGCATCTGCGCAGTTCACGAAATAGCGATCGTTCTCGCACGATCGCTATACACACTTCATTTTAACGGCGACAATCGCTCGATTATATCCAACTATTTGGAAAATTTTCCATCGCTTGACTTAACGATCGCTTATGAACGAACTTTAGGCAATAATCGTGCGAGCGACTACGAGCGATCGTTAATTGGCCTTTACGAGCGATCGTTATCGCAAGTGTGTACGCAGCATTAGCCTCCACACTTCATTAAAGTCAATGGGATGCGGAATATATCACCTACTACTTGTAGGTGATAAAAACCAAAATTAGCTTACCTGGTAATGCTGTTTTTAATAACCCTCCAGGACAGGTGCTACATATGAGATATGGGCCCGCCCCCAACAGGAAACACATCAAACTAGCCCTCTATAACTTCCACCTCTAGCCTCTACCTGCCAGTATGTTCCAATTAACTGTTCCGATAGAATGCCTCACATATTACATAAATACATGCTTACAACTTAATTTTACATCATACATGTTTACAACATATAGTTTTCCGTATGCACATAAGTTTTTAGGGTGGGTCACCTGTCCTGGAGGGTTATTAAAAACAGCATTACCAGGTAAGCTAATTTTGGTTTTTTCAAATAACCCTCCAGGACAGGTGCTACATATGAGATGATATGCAATAAGCAGCACTAACCTTAGGGAGGGATCACAGCTTGAAGAACTTTCCTTCCAAAAGTTTGTTCTTCCGCTGATAGTAGATCCAGCCTGTAGTGTCTAATGAAGGTGTTCGACGTCTTCCAGGTTGCCGCTTTGCAGATGTCGGTTGCCGTAGCTCCAGCTCTGTAAGCCCAGGAAGTTGCAACTGACCTAGTTGAGTGTGCTGTTATTTCCTTTGGACAGGGAACTCCTTTAAGTCTATATGCTTCCTTAATGCAGGCTTTAATCCATCTTGCTATAGAGGCTTTAGACATACTCTTCCCTTTTGTTGCACCCGAAAAATTAACAAATAATGTTGTAGATTTTCTAAACTCCTTTACTCTATCCAAATAAAATAATAAACATCTTCTGACGTCTAACTTATGCCATCTAATCTCTCTAGGATCAGTGGCATTTTTACAAAAGGATGGCAAAACAATTTCCTGCATCCTATTGGATAGAGTAGCGACCTTTGGCAAGAACTCACTTGCCGTCTTCAGGACTACTCTGTCATGAAAAATGGAACAAAATGGTTCAACAGAACTTAGAGCTTCCAGCTCGCTTATTCTCCTTGCTGAGGTAATAGCTACTAAAAAAATGGTCTTCATTGTTAAGAATCGTAATGGAATTTCATTCAATGGTTCAAAATCATCACTCATCAAACTGTTTAGAACTAAAGTCAAATCCCAACTTGGATATGAACATTTAATTACCGGCCGAGACCGTTCTACTGATTTCAAAAATCTGATAACTAAGGGTTCTAAGGCTAACCGCCTATTAAGAAAAACTGAAAGGGCTGCAACCTGCACTTTCAATGTGCTCAATGCCAGTTTCTTGTCAATTCCATCTTGCAAGAATTCTAGTACTGTAGCCAGTCTATTTGATCTCAGGCCTGATTCCTTTTTCCATTTACAAAAGGTTTTCCAATATTTTAGGTAGATTACTCTTGTAACACTCTTCCTACTGTTTAATATCGTCTTTGTCACTCTGTCCGATAGCCCCCTTCTCTTTAGGATTTGCCCCTCAAAAACCACGCTGTCAGCTGAAGATTGGGAATCTGAATCCATTCGCCTTCTTTTCTGAGAAGGTTGTGCCTGTCTCTCAACTGGATCGGTTTGTCCACTAACATCGATTTTAACATTGGGAACCAGAGTCGTTTTGGCCAATTGGGTGCAATCAGTATCAGATACATTGCAGTTGATCTCAGCTTCTGCATTACTATTGATAATAGAGGGATTGGAGGGAATGCATAGGCGATCTGAAAGTCCCATGTCTGTGCCAACGCATCTACCCCCAAAGCTCCTCTTGGGTCTAATGAGAAAAATTGGTTGCAGTGCGTGTTCTCCCAATTGGCGAACAGATCTATCTGCGGATGACCCCATCTTTGTGTCAATTCCTTGAATATATTTGGATTTAAACTTAGTTCTGAATTGGACAATTTTTCTCTGCTCAACAGATCCGCCATGGTATTTAGGGATCCCTTGAGGTGCACTGCTGAAATTGACTGAAGATTTTGCTCTCCCCAATCTAATATCTCCAGCACTAGTCTCAACAGCCGTTCTGACCTTGTTCCACCCTGCTTGTTCAGATACATGACAACTGTCATGTTGTCTGACCGGATCTGAATATGGTGGCCCCTTATCCTGTCTGTCGCTTGAGTTAACGCTACCTTCACTGCCAGTAATTCTCGATAATTTGAAGACTGAACTATCACTTCCCTTGGCCAAGTCCCCTGTAAATAAATGCCTTCTATGTGAGCCCCCCATCCTGTGAGGCTGGCATCTGTTGTCAGGACCTTTGTTACTGGACACCTCCACAAGCGACCCTGTATTAGATTGGGCTCCTGAACCCACCAATCCAAAGATTGCTTTATATTTTCTGGTATGCATAGGGTCTGATCTAGGACTGACTGATCTCCTTTCCAATTCTGTAACAGCCATAGCTGTAGCGGTCTTATATGTTTTAGTGCCCAATATACTGCCGGGGCTGTGGAGGTTAAAAACCCCAACAGTCTCATGACTTGTCTGGGTGTCGTGGTTGCTTCCTTCTGACACTGCCGCACCATTGTCTGGAGCTTTAATGTCTTGTCCCCAGGAAGGAACAATCTCTGGGCCACCGAGTTTACCGTGAATCCCAGAAATTGAATTTCTTGTGTTGGAACCAGGAATGATTTTTGAAAATTTACTAACCACCCTGTCTGTTCCAAAAGTTGTATCACCATATTCTTGTGCCTCTCTAGATCCTGTATACTGTCGGCTACTACCAATAAATCGTCTAGATAAGGGATTATAAGAATTCCCTTCAGATGTAGAGCTCCCACAATCTCTGCCATCACCTTTGTGAAAATTCTGGGAGCTGAAGAGATTCCGAACGGAAGACAGCAGAATTGAAAATGTTCTGGACCTGAAACTGTCATTACACTGAAACGAAGGAAAGCTTGAGACTCTTTCCTTATTGGGATATGCCAGTAAGCATCTGTTAGATCTATATTGATCATAAAACAATCTGGGGACAGAAGGTTTCGCATTGTAAATACAGTTTCCATTCGAAATCTCTCGTACCTTATATAAGGATTCAGGGGTTTGAGGTTCAATATCAGCCGATACTTCCCCGTGGGTTTTTTTACTAGGAATATTCTTGAATAAAACCCTTGTTTCTCCTGAGCAGGTGGAACTCTGCATACTACATCTCTTGCTAGCATGTCCTTTACTATTTCTTGCATGGCCTCCTTTTCCTCTGGAACTTTTGGGGGTGAAGTCACTATAAATCGTTTGGGAGGATTTCTTGAAAATTGAATCTTGTATCCATTCTCTATTAGGTCTAAAATGAATTTGTTTCTTGTCATTTCTTTCCAACCTAATAGGAACTTCTTTAACCTTCCCCCCACCTTGTTGGCGTCATGGTTTACTCTTTCTTTCCGTTGATGTAAACAACGGACTTCTTTTGGTGAATCCCCTATTACCTGTCCAGGGTTTACGTTTCTGCTGTTCTCTCCCCTGCGTCTGCCTCTTCCGAAAAAAAGGTTTCTTTTTTGTTTCAAACTTCCTCTTTTTCGGAAAAGTTGCTTTTTTACTAGCTGTACGCTCTAACACTTCCTGGAGCTGTGGGCCGAACAGTAAATCACCTGAAAAGGGAAGAGCACAGGCTCTAGATTTTGATGCTTGACTGCCATCCCATGTTTTTATCCATAAATTTCTGCGAGCACTATTTATCAGTGCGGTAGATTTAGCTGTAATCCTTAGAGATTCTGAGGCTGCATCAATGACGTAGTCATTACCTCCCTCTACTACCTCAACAGCTTCTAAAATATCTTTTTTAGGGGCATCCTCATTAATCAATTTTTTTATTCTTTCCAACCATACTGACATTGTGCGAGATACACAGGTAGTTGCAGCGGCTGGTTTAAAGTTGGTCGCAGTAGCTGACCATGCTTTTTTGAGAGAAAACTCAATCTTTTTATCCCCCGGATCCTTAAGCCGACCTAAATCCTCAAAAGCCAACTCGTTATCTTTATCTACTTGGCTAAAGGCGGCATCAAGTTTGGGGCATGACTCCCATAATTTAGCGTCCTCCTCTGAGAAAGGAAACCGCCTTTTAAAACCTCTTGAGATAAATAATCTTTTATCCGGGTCTTTCCATTGTAACATAATCAGATTCTTCATTGCACTATGAAATGGAAAACAGAGTTGCTCTGAGGGTTCCATACCCGTGTATAACTTATCCTGTAAAGACTTTTCAGATGTCTTCTTTTGAGGAATGTCAAGAGTTGAATAAATTGCCTTAAGTAACTCTTCTGTTTCCTCAGAAGCAAACTTAAATTTGGATGATTTAAAAGCGTCATCCGCTTCCTCCTGTTCTGACAGCTCTTCTGAAGACCTGGAGTCCAGGTCACCAGTTTCCTGGTGACTATCCTGTTCCTCTTCAGAAGAATAAATTATTCTAGGTGACTTTCCTAAAGCCTTTCTAGGTTTGACTGAGGGAGCCGACTGTTGTCCTTGTGCTGAGGTAGTCGGTAGGCTTTCTCTGAAGGCCTTAAAGGTCTCCACCATCTCTTGACGCATAGTGAACATGAAGTCTTTACATGAAGCAGTATTATCCTCATTAATAATGCTTGATATACACTTTTGACAGGAAGCTTTTGGCCAGTGCAGTTGTAAGGGTTTATTACACAATATGCAACTCCTGGGCCTATCAGAGCTATCAGACTCCATAGCTCCCTAGAAACATACAAATAACATAATCAATATGTCATAATGATACTCTTTTCATACCAATCAATATGCAAACAGGTATTGGTAATCTTAAGAAAACTAGGTATAGTATGATTCCACCAATTAGTGAAATACTATATTTTTTTTTTTTTTTTTTTTCCAGGTATCATTGCAAAAACGCATAGACCCTGTGTAAAACAAAATTGTTACTTAAAGAAATTGCTGTTAATAATAGTGACAATCTTTCGTATCCACCATAAAATCAGCTTTGCCATATATAATATAATAAATTATAGCGCAAACCAACGAGATAATCATGCTATAGGATATGCAGACCTCGTTGAAACCATGTGGCCTACGTCAATAATCATCATAAAACATTAGACTGTAGCCACTATTATGTATTCAGACCTACTGATCAGACTGCGGCCTTAGTGAATTACTACATCACCACCATTCAGCAGACCTCATGGATCAGTATGCGGCCAAACAGATTTCAGACCTTCGCAGATCAGACGGGCGACTGTCCTCCGACACTGCCCCACTTACCTGATCTGCCGTCTTCTGCTTTGCGTCCATCTCCTTCACCATCTCCAACGCGTGTGAAGGTTTGAACGCCGCGGCATCTAAACAGGCGCTCGAACCGGAACTGGAAATGACGCCACCGGACGTGACGTCATACTCAGGGCGGAAGTACTGTACGGAGAGCGCCAATGCCCTAGCCTCCGCTTGGACCTGCTGCCCCGCACTCCGCTTCCTCCAAGAGACCACCATTACGCCTCCGCTTGGTACTGTCCCCTCCGTCGCGCGTATGGCCTCCGCCTTAGCTGCCTCCAATGCCGCTCCTCTGGATACCGCTGCACCTGCCGGTTTTCGCCAAAGGAATCCACCAGCCTGTGGATAAAGGTAACCTCCAGAACCCCACCAGGATAGGGCTACCCAAACTAGTTCTCCATGGCCTCAGCACTGCCTGGCTGCTGACCACTCCACTAGCTAGAGAGCTAGGTGTTCCCCGGAACAGGAAACACAAAGAACTGGCAGGTAGAGGCTAGAGGTGGAAGTTATAGAGGGCTAGTTTGATGTGTTTCCTGTTGGGGGCGGGCCCATATCTCATATGTAGCACCTGTCCTGGAGGGTTATTTGAAAAAATTCGGTAATTAACGAAGAAATGATGCGCCTGAACATCTTTGAGAATTGATCTTTTATTGCGGAAAATACCGACTTTTGCGGAAATTTTACCGCATGAATCCCGCACTTTTATCACACTTTTTCCGCATGCGGAAAAAACATGCGGAACATTTTGAGAATCCCAACTTGCCGGTATTTTGGGTGCAAACTTCCCGCATGTACTTTACCGCATGCGGGAAGTCTTTGAGAATAGAGCCCAAAGCGGTTCAAAATCTGCTAGCATTTTGCGGATCTGCTAGCGTTTTTTGGTGTGCACCAGCCCTGAATGCATTTTGCAGAAATGGATCTTTTGCAGGAACAGATCTTTTGCAGATACTTATCTTTTGCATGTATACAGAATCTTGCAAAGATTTTTATCTAATGGGGAGTTCAGCTCCATAGAATAGACTGTGTAGGTATGGCTCTCATACTACATGGAAGGGGGTAAAATTGGTCTGTGATCTTTCATTTTACAAAGACTTTTATCTGATGTGTGTACCCACCTTAAGCCAATGCTGCCACGTAGCCAGGGGCGTAGCAATAGGGGGTGCAGAGGTAGCGACCGCATCGGGGCCCTTGGGCCAGAGGGGCCCCGAAGGGTCCACCCTTCATCACAGTATTAGCTCTCTGTTGGTCCTGTGCTGGTAATAATCACTTTTATAGATGCTTTGAATAGTAGTAATCCTTAAAACACTGTTCCCCATCTCCTTCTTGCAACTCTGACTCTGTGGTTGTCTTTGGCAGGTTTTGGTGCGCCAAGTCAATTGTTATGTATAGAGTGCTTGGGGGGGCCCCCATGTAAAACTTGCACCGGGGCCCACAGCTCCTTAGCTACGCCACTGCACGTAGCTATTGATTGGTCCGTTCTCAAGAAGCACACGTTCACTATAAAAAGCTTTGCATCAACTCAGGATTATTTGCTACTATTGCTGATCAACGGGGTGCTAATTTTTCAGATTCAATGCAAATTGTGTTGCAGTTTGTATGCATACTCAGGCCTGGAACCCACTAGAGTGGGTTTTTTTTGAGTGTTTAGGGAGCGATTTTCCCTAAATGCTCTGCCAATGTAAATGTATGGGACTGATTCCACTAGAGCAATTGCGATTAAGGAAATCGCAATCGAAGAACATCCAGCATTTTGGGATCATTTTCATTCTAATGAATTGTATAGGAGCAGGGAAATCGCTCCCAAAATCACTTGCAAAATGCTATCACAAATTCGCTAGCGATTGTGACAGTGTCTTGTTGTGCTTTCTAGTGGGTTCCAGGCCTAAGGGCAGGGACCCACTACAAATTGCAAAGCATTATCGCAATCGCTAGAGTGTTGGAGTTGTGCTTTGTAAACGATTCCCATGCTCCAATACAATACATTAGAGAGCAAACGGTTTAACAAAATGCTGCATGCCCTGCAATTCCGATTAGCTCTGATCCCAATCCTTATAGTAGGTTCACCACCAGGCACTTTCATTGGCAAAGCGTTTTTGAAATCGCTGTAGATCCAAAAACAATCACAGAAGTGCTCTAGTGGGTTCCAGCCCTAAGGCCTCTTTCAGATGGGAGGCGATTGCCGGACAATTAAAATGCAGCTGAATTGCAGCAGTAGTAACACCACGCGTGTCTTATCACTGACATGGAGTGGTGTTAGAGTACATACACACGGCATACAAATGTCTTTAGCTGCGAGGCAGGATCTAAAGACAGAAGAGTGCAGCATGCAGTTTTGAGAGACAATTTGCACCAGCAACAGCTGTACACACGCGACAACATAGTGAGTCGTCTCACAACAGACGCAGTCTGCCACGGACTTGTAACGTGATCATCATCGTCTGCTTCCAACCTGTCCACAAGCTGCCCGTCTTTAAGACATTCGTACACACAACACAACAACTCTAAATTGCAAGACGGATTGCACTACAAAAGTTGTGAGGGATTGAATGGTTTGATCTATCGTGCTAGGGCTTGTGGAAAAGGACCCTAAGGTCTCTTTTCCACGGGCAGTTGATAGGCAGTGAAATGTCTCTCAAACTCTCACAACTGCTTGCTGCTGTCTCATAACTGTTCACTGCTGCCTGGCAATTGCTTGCTTAGCACATAGTTCAACTGCCCGTGGAAAAGAGGACTAAAGGCTTGTTCACACCTAGGGCGTTTTGCGTTTCTGTTTTTAGCACCGGCAATTTAAAGAAAACGCCCTAAAATCGCGTGTGTAATGAATCCTTATGGAATAGTTCATATCTGAGCGTTTCGTCTGCTTTCTGCTCAGCAAAACGTTGCATGTACCATTTTTAGGGCGTTTTTGCTACAATGGAAGGTATAGGAAAAGCACAAAATGCTCACAAAATCGCTTTATGTGGCCTGATTTTAAGAATAAATACATTGGCTATCATTCATAACGCATTACCGCATTCGGTAATGCAGAAAACAGCTGACTTTACCGAGCACTTAGCAAAATATCAATTCATAAAAGCAGTTACCGCATGAAAAGCTCGAGCAGTGAGGTAAATTACCGACTTATGCGGTAATTACCTCAACACATGTCAATAAATGTCAATTCATAAAGATTAGAGCAGGCGGTAACGGCAGGAAGAATATTGCCTGCTTTTAAGAGGTGATAAGAGGGCGAAAAGAGCAAAGTTAGGCCTCCTTTCCACAGACTGCTGATAGGCAGTGAAATGCCTCTCAAACTCTCTCAACTGCTCACTGCTGCCTAGTAACTGCTTGTTGCTGCATGATAACTGCTTACTTCTGCCTGGTAACTGCTTGCTGAGCACACAGCTCAACAGTTCGTGGAAAGGAGGCCTTAATGGAGACACAGAAGCAGTGAGATCTCCCCCCAGGCAGCAGCAGCTAGAGCAGAACAAACAAAGCTTCCCCTAAATGCCTTAAGTTGTTTGTTTAACCTCTTGGGTTCCTGCTTTTAAGATGTGTATTTCACATCAGAAAGCTTGCCATGTGTAAAGTTTTTTTGAAGTTCTTCTATAGATTTTTAAGAAAGACTAATAGACAGATACAGAGCAGATTCAGGACAAGCAGAGGCAGTATAACAAAACCTGTACATCTAAAGGGAAGATGGGGATGCCTCTTATATTGTAATGCTGTCTCTGCACGGAGAACAGGAATGTAACAAAACACTCTTCTCATGTTACCGACAGTTGGGCTTCGGTAAAACACCACACTTTGAGCTGTGAGGCCAGAAACCCACTAGGAGCGATTTTCTGAGCGCTCTGCAGTTTGAAAACTCTTGCTAATGTAATGCTATGGGTGTGATCCCACTTGAGCGATTTGATTTTATAAAAATCCCCCATAGTATTGCATTAGCAAGAGCTTTTTCAAATCACCATTGATTAGAAATCACTCCTAATGGGTATCTGGCCTGAAAATGTTTATGAATTAGCACACAAAAGTCTAAAATCCTAAATGCTGTATTTTCCTAACCAGATTTTTCTATGAATGATAGCCATAGTATTATTTTCCGGGTCAAAGAGTTCACTTCCTGACTCTTTTTCAGAGGGCTTGTCGGCTTGAGAAAGAGAGGAGGCTCCTCTTGAAACATCGCAGAGACTTGCCCTTTTTATGCCCTTTTTATGTCTTTGATGCTTTAAAAATAAAGAGCATGAAATACATTTGAAGACGGTGCTGGGGCTCTTCTCTTGGAGTTTCAACTTGCTGTTCCTGGAGGCAGAGGGACAACGACCAAAAGCATGTCGCATCTGGATGGTTGGGTGCTGCCTTTTACCACTTGTCTACTACTACAGCTGTCTCTGGGCAAATGCACCACCATGGAAACCATTGAAATGACATCTATCTCTGTGGATACCTTCATGTACTCGGACGCTGAGATCTCCAGGATCATTGCTTCCAATGATTTGGAGACGGACTTTCTTTCTACTCCTAATGCGAAATACATCAAACCGGGATATTGAGAAAATTTCAAAGCATCTCATTTATTTTGAATTACATGCTGCTACTCTGGGTGAATACTATAAGAAACTGAAAATTCCTAGAGGTATTCGCTCGCATGTGGCACCGACTATGTTTCCTCGTGAGAGCTTTGCTCAAAATGGGAGAAAATCTGGAACAAGGCTTCCTTTGATTCTAAGATATTAACCATTGAAAGAACTCAAGTTGAATTGCCTAAGCTTGATAGAAAGATTTCCTCATTGAAAGAAACTTTGGGAACTTTATTACCATCGGAAGATATCTCTACTTATGAGGAGCTTTTATCTAAGAATCTGGAAAAATATCGCAAAGAACTTGAAAGTGTAAAATGTCAGAAGTTCCAACGGGACTCACTTGATTATGAGAGTGGGTATGTCTATAGGTGGAAAAACAATCTTCTAATAACTTACCCCATGGACCGGGCAAACCAAAACCCTGTCCTAGAGTCGCTCCACCTAAGGGTCAATGACCTGCACAACCTCGGCCTACTCATGGCTCCACAACGACTACAGAGGAGGAGTGATCCGAATCTGATTTCTTGCCCTCGGACAGTTCGGCCAATATTCCTCCAGACTTATCAGGAGAGGTGGAAGAACATACCGGCTTGCTAAAAGGCACAAAGAAATGCGTCGAACCCTCGGGCTCTCCAATGACACTCAGAGAATGCAAGAATCATTAGTTGTTAACATCTCCTCATATATCCTGGACGATATTCAGATTAAGGTACTTAATCGAGGTCTCTCATTTAGCATCACCAACGATGGAGACTCACTCCAATTGGAATACGATCTTTGGTCTTTTGCAAGGACTTTGAAATTAAAATATTTTTTCAGTAATTTTCCGACACCAGCTCAGGTTCCCTTACCCACTACTATAGGGCCCTTGAGACTTAAGGACACTCCATTGCGGAACAAAAGCTCTCCCCCCCCCCCTTCAAATCAAGTGATTGATACATTCCTGGGAAATGTTCAAAGGGACATTCAAGATCTGGTTGTAACATGATGAACAATCTTAACAAACGAGAACAGAAAGCTCTAAACGCTTGAAGGCCAATAAGGCCCTGACAATCAAGCCCAGTGATAAGGGGGGCTCGGTTGTTGTAATAGACACTGTAAAATATTGTGCTGAGATCCCATGTCAGTTAGGGGATAGAAATGTTTACCGAGTTCTAGATCGAGATCCAATTTGGGATTTTAGGAAGATTATAGATCACTTGTTGAAGAATGCTTTGGATAATAGCATCATAGATAGGGATCTAGCTACTTTTCAAGGTTCAAGATAGCCCTATGACTCCTGTTATGCATGTGCTTCCTAAAGTACACAAATAATTGGTTGATCCACCTGGTCGGCCAATCGTTGCTGGTGTGAATTCAATAAATTCTCTCCAATTGCCAAATATTTAGATTGCATTTTAAGACCTATGGTGATAGCTTTACTGTCTTACCTTAGGGACACTCAAGTGTTCCTGGAGGTGATTAGAACATTTGAGAACCTTGATGATGATGATCTTATTGGTTACACTTGATGTGGAGTCGCTCTACACCTCCATCCCTCATGATGGAGGTGTGGAGGCTGTCTCCTATTATTTGCAAACTTGTTCAGATGTTTTCAATGACCAGAGACGTTTTCTGATTGATTTGTTGGAAGTGATCTTGAGGAGGAATTATTTTTTATTTGAAGACACTTTTTATGAACAGTGTAGGAGTACAGCCATGGGGTCAAATGTGGCCCCAACCTATGCTACGAAGAATCATTTGTGTGCACAAATCGATTGTTTCTCCGCCACTCTAAGGGGTGGTGGAGATACATTGATGATGTTTTTTTGATTTGGGCGAGGCCACGTTTGACCCTTGAACGCTTTATTGAACAACTACATTCATGTTGTCCTTTATATTTCCCTTACATATACCTGTGTCCTATTTGGATACGGTGGTTACTAAGGTTGGAGGAAAATTAATCACCAATCTATTTAGGAAGTCTACTGATAGAAATGCATTACTCCACTATCAGAGTTTTCATCCTTCTCATATTGCTAATAACATTCCCAAGAATCAATTTGATTGAGTTGATAGAATTGATAGAATTGTGTCTGATCCTGTACTGAAGGATGTACGTTTAAAAGAAAGGGCCAACAGATTTGTTTAGAGAGATTATCCATTAGATTTATGTGATCCTTCTAGCCGATCCTCTACCATTATAAGATCACGTTCCAAACGAGTCGATCGGATTCCTCTGGGCACAACTTTTTCGACTAATTCTAAACAAATTGAAAACATTGTCAGAAAGCACTGGCCTTTGTTAAAACAAGGCTTTCCTCAGGTTAGAGAATTTCAGGAATATCCACTTATGTCATATAGACGGGCCCCTACAATTGGTGAGGGCAGATATTGGCTCTCGGACTGCCAATCTAACTACTGCAAGAAAAGAGACTTTTCCCTGTTTGTCTTGTCACATGTGTAATTCTATTGTGAAAGGGGATACCTTTTCACATCCTATAACAGGAAAACGTTTTTCTATTAATGGGTATTACACAGGTGACTCTACATATGTTGTGTATCTTCTCCGTTGCCACTGATTTATGCGGAAATGACCACACAGATGCTTAAAATGTGCATTTGGCGCACAAATCAGCCATCCGCTCTGGCACATCAGAACAAGCGGTTGCTAGCCATTTTCCTGCCTGTCGCCATAATGTCAGCCAATTGAGGGTCCAAGTGATTGACTCTGTCCCTCTCCCACGAAGGGGGGGGGGGGGGGTGACAGGGTCAAACAATTACTGAGACGAGAGCTATTTTGTATTAGGAAGCTAGATGCCCTTGGTCCTGTAGGCCTCAACCGGGAGTGCGAGTTGGGTCCATGTATTTAAGGATAGATGTCTTGTTGATAATGTTTTGATCTGGACAACTGGAGTCTTCTCCTCAGGCCGGTTCATCTGTTTATATAATTTTTTTCCAATCCTCCTCGACCGGCTGGTGCATATTTTTTTTTGTTTTATTGGCTATGCCCGGACTGGCCACCGTTGGGATGCGACCGCCAGTCCAGACGGGCCTTTAAGTATTTTTGTGGGGTTTTTTTTGTTTTTTTACCTGTTTCTCTCCCGACTGGCCGGCATATGCTTGTGGACGCCAGTCGGGAGTGAATTGGTATTTTGATGTTCTTGCCAGCCCAGACCGGCCGCCTCTATTAGCGGACGCCAGTCTGGGAGGGTGGGATCATTTTAATTTTGTTTTTTTTTGTGGCGTTCAGTGTCTGGCCACCGCTTTGGGTGGCCGCCAGACATTGAGCAGACGTTTTTGACATTTTTTTATATTTTTTCCCTTTTTCCCTTTAATAATTTTTGATTTATTCTGCATCGTTTACATCAAACCAATTAAGGGAAAGGAGCATGTCCATTTTTATGCTTGAAAAGGCATATTTTATGCGTTACCGGTATAGGCGATTGGATTGTAATGTCCTAGACTATTTACGCTTCCGGGTGTTTTACATGTACGTTTTTACACATATGCATTGTTATAGCCGCATGCGTATTTTCATTGCGGATTTACGCATGCATCAGTTATATGACGTTTTTCATTCGGGACATGTTCTGCCCTCATTGGTCGGCGCTCCAGCGGCCTTTTTAAAGTGATTGGAGCATAAAAATAGATGCAGTTCCCCATCAGGTCCTCCACTGGATGGGAGGGTTCATATGTAGGAATTTAGCCTGATTGGTCGACGACAGGGCGTCCAGACTATTCTGATTGGCTCCTTAGTGGAGCAAGTACTATTTAAAAGCCGTTTTGAACTTGTATGTATTCAGAGGGCTTGTCGGCTTGAGAAAGAGAGGAGGCTCCTCTCGAGACGTAGCAGAGGCTTGCTCTTTTTATGTCTTTGATACTTTAAAAATAAAGAGCTTGAAATACATTTGAAGACGGTACTGGGTTTCTTCTCTTGGAGTTTGTATTAGCAAGAGCTTTTCAAATCACAAATAGTTACAAAAGTACTGCTAGTGGGTTTCAGGCCTTAGAAGAGTTTGATAGGCAGTGAAAAGACTGTCAACTGCTCATGGAAAAGGGCCCTAGATTTTATGCAGCTTGAACTTGGAGCAATAAAAATTGGCAGAAAGTTATTCTGATAGGTCCAATTTCAAACTGTATTTACATTAATTTTAAATGCTAGGAGAAATTTGCACCTCATTGATCATCCTTACTAATCACATTCAGGAGCTGCTGTTAAATCGGAAAAATAAGATTGCACTACGTGCATTGCCTATGTTCCCACTTTGATCTGTGCATTCCTTTAGGCTGGGAACACACTTGGCAGAAAACGAAAAAGAGTGTGCATTCTGCAATGTGTATTTTTTGGGGACTTTACCCTGAGCCTCAGTGTTTTGTGTGTGTGTGTGTGTGCGTGGGGGGGGGGGGGGATGTGTGTGTGTATGTATGTATGTATGTATGTATGTATATATATATATATATATATATATATATATATATATATATATATATATTATGAGAGCACATGCTATATGGAGGAACAACAATGACATGCTGAACATAAGATATAGTATTCACTGTTTGGTGAACTGGGATAATGTACTACAAGGGGAAGACACTGAAGGGAAATGGCAAGCTTTTAAACTTATACTCAATCAATACTGTAGTATGTATATCCCATATGGAAACAAAATGTCTAGGAATAAAAAAAGGCCTCTATGGATGAATAGAAAGGTTAAAGATAAAATGAAGAGGAAAAAGAATGCCTATAAGGTCTTAAAACAGGAGGGGACCGAGGCTGCACTAAGCAATTATAAGGAGTGCAATAAAAATTGTAAAAAAGAAATTAGGCAGGCAAAGCTTGAAGCTGAAAAACAAATCGCTAAGGATATCAAATCTAACCCAAAAAAGTTTTACAAGTACATTAACTCTAAAAAAAGAAAGGTTGACTGTATAGGACTCCTAAAGGATGAGGATGGGAACTCAATGGTGGATGACCAAGGTAAGGCAGAGTTATTAAATGCTTTCTTTGCTTCTGTCTTCACAAAAGAAACAGCACTGTTGCAAACTACAGAGGCGGAAGAGTCTCAATCTTCTAACTGTAATATTAAATACTTAACGCAGGAAGAAGTGAAGGCAAGACTAAATAAATTAAAAATAGACAAGGCACCTGGCCCGGATGGCATGCATCCTCGGGTCCTAAGGGAATTAAGTTCAGTTATAGATAAACCCCTTTATCTTATCTTTTGTGACTCTCTTGCAACTGGCAGAGTCCCAGTGGATTGGCGTACAGCCCACGTTTTCCCATTATTTAAGAAGGGCAAAAAATCTGATCCAGGAAATTATAGACCTGTAAGTTTAACATCAGTTGTATGCAAACTATTTGAGGGGTTACTAAGAGATACTATACATGACTTCATAGTAGAAAATAATCTTATTTCTCAGAATCAACATGGGTTTACTAAAGACAGGTCCTGTTTGACTAACATGCTCAGCTTTTATGAGGTAGTGAATGCTAATATGGATATTGGGAATGCTGTAGATGTGATATACTTGGACTTTGCAAAGGCCTTCGACACTGTTCCCCACAAAAGTCTGGTGCAAAAGTTGAGAATGCAAGGACTGGGGAAGAGTCTGTGTTCATGGATAGGGAACTGGCTAATGGACAGAAAACAAAGAGTTGTGGTCAATGGATCATACTCAAAATGGGAGACTGTTAGCAGTGGGGTCCCACAGGGGTCTGTTCTGGGTCCAGTGCTCTTCAATTTATTTATTAATGACCTAGTAGATGCAGTAGTGAGCAATGTTGCTATTTTTGCAGATGATACAAAATTGTGCAGAATCATTAACTCTCAGGAAGATAGTGTCATATTGCAACAGGATCTGGATAGGATGGCTATATGGGCACATACATGGCAGATGAAATTCAATGTTGACAAATGTAAGGTCATGCATTTTGGACGTACGAATGGTCTAGCACCATACAAAATAAATGGGATACAGTTGGGGACATCAAACTTGGAGAAGGACTTAGGAGTACTCATTGACAACAAGTTAAATAATCGTACTCAATGCCAAGCAGCTGCAGCTAAAGCTAACAAAATTTTGGGATGCATTAAAAGGGAAATAAAAACTCGAGATGCTAGCATAATATTGCCCCTGTTTAACTCTCTAGTAAGGCCACATCTGGAATATGGAATTCAGTTCTGGGCACCACATTACAAAAAAGATATTGCAGTTTTAGAGCAGGTGCAGAGACGAGCAACAAAATTGATGCGTGGGATGGAAGGTCTCACTTATCAAGAAAGGTTAGATAAACTGGGTTTATTTAGTCTAGAGAAAAGACGCCTTAGAGGGGATCTAATTAACATGTATAAATACATCAGAGGGCAATATAATACCTTGGCGGATGAGCTTTTTGTCCCTAGGCCTTCTCAAAGGACTAGAGGACATGATCTGCGCATGGAGGAAAAACGTTTTAGCCATTTATTTAGGAAAGGGTTCTTTACAGTAAGAGTGATTAAGATGTGGAATGCATTGCCACAGGAAGTCGTTATGGCAAACTCTATACCTGCATTTAAAGGGGGCTTAGATGCTTTCCTTGCGTTGAAAGACATCCATGGCTACAATTACTAGGTAATGCCTAATGATGTTGATCCAGGGATTTTATCTGATTGCCATCTGGAGTCGGGAAGGAATTTTTCCCTTTAGGGGCTAATTGGACCATGCCTTGTAAGGGTTTTTTCGCCTTCCTCTGGATCAACAGGGATATGTGAGGGAGCAGGCTGGTGTTGTACTTTGTACTGGTTGAACTCGATGGACGTATGTCTTTTTTCAACCAAAATAACTATGTAACTATGTAACTATGTAACTGTAACTTTGGCAAAACATTCAGAATGTCACTGATTGATACTGTTATTACAAGATCTTGGACTTCATTGAGACAACAAGCTCTCAATGAAGCAGCAACAGTAAGACATCAATCTCAACTCCACTGTGTTGTAAAAGTGATCAGAGCCATAAGGTCATTAGCCTGTGTGTGATAAGAATCTAGGAATCCTTTCGGAGTGCTTGCTGAAAAGGGAAAGTCTACAACCTTTTTTCTAAATGTGACTCCTTTGTTTGTAAGGTTGTACATGAAGTCATCAGAACTTTGCAGCAGTGAGAGACAGATGTTTTTTATGAACCCTAGGGAGCAGGGACAGTGTACAAATTCCAAAGTGTGTATGAGTCCTTATCTGTGTTGTGGACACATGCAGTTAATATAACAATGGTGCGAGAGCAGAATACGTTTTTTCTCTCCATGCCCTTAGCTGTCAGTCTCTCAAACTTTTCCCCCCACGGGCCCCCTGTGGCTTCTGGGGCCCCCTGCAGAGGCATCCCTTGCAGGGTCTATTGCTATGCCCCTGTTTGGCATAGAAATATTCCTCAACCAAACTCTCTTTTTCTACCTAAACTTTATTTTTAGGCTTAGTTCACAGAAAAAATTCCAATTGCCAGTGCTTAGCGATAGCTATTGTAATGTTGCAAAGCGATTTTCAGAGCGATTTTTGAATGAATGTGCATTTTTGCACATTTATTCAAGCTGAATTGCTCCAAAAAGTGTGATTTTTACAAATTGTGACCAAATTGTGGTTGACTCTGTGGTTGGCCTGGGAAAATCAATTAGTGTATGGGTACTTTAAAGGACTACTGTAGGGGGAAAAAAGAGTTGAACTTACCTGGGGCTTCTAACGGTCCCCCACAGACGTTCTGTGCCTGTGCAGCCAGTCACCAATGCTCCGGATCCCGCCTCTGGTTCACTTCCGGAATTTGCAACTTTAAAGTCAGAAAACCACTGCGCCTGTGCGGCTGCGTCCTCTCTCCTGCTGACATCACTGGGAGCGTACTGCGCAGAAGCAGACCATACTGGGCCTGCGCCATACACTCCCGGTGACATCAGCGGGAGCGAGGACAGGCCGCGCAGGCACAGTCGACAATCCTGGAAGTGAACCAGAGGCGGGAACCGGAACATCGGTGAGTGGCTGTGCGGGCACAGGACGTCTGCGGGGGACAATTAGAAGGCCCAGGTAAGTTCAACTCCTCCCCCCCCCCTACAGTACTCCTTTCAGTGCAAATAAGAGCAATACTAAGCCTTTTGTTTAATGCATGGAATCTTATAATCTTATGTCTCCATCATGTACACATACAAAGGCTAGTCAGGTCAAATGCTAATTGTCCCACCAGTATGTTGCTGGCACGTGGAAGGAAAGAGGAGCAAGCCCACACACACAAGCACAATATGCAGACTCCCTGTTCATAATGTACTTGGAAAAATTCAAACCCAGGATCCTAGAGGACAAGACCATTGCCACCGCAACAGTATATTTGCTTATATACACAGTACAGCTTATGGTCATGAAATTCTAATTTACTCTACAATATAAGAGGTTTAGCAATAGTCTGAAGTCAAGTTGGAACCTTGCCAGTAAGTGATAGTAAATAGATAAATGGATTTTGAAGTTCCTGCTCTGAAATAACCTAAACAAAAAGCTCTATTCATTCAAAATACTGAAGTTCTGGCATCTATTCATGCATTGGAATGAAGCCTATGAATCACTGAATGCATTTGTGATCTTGTCTAGAGTTTTGCACTGAATACATCAACTCATGTACGAAACAGACATATAGTTGTACTGTGTTTCCAGTAAAAAGCTAGTCAGAACTTTCTAAATTAATCGTATTCCCTCACTGTTATTTTGCAATAAAACTATTTTTACATTGTGAACATGATTGTATACAGTAAGGCCTCGTTCACATTAGACGCGTTGCCGATTGTGTATCGCCTACGGAGGCAGACCCGCATGAACATCAGAAGTGCATAGACTGCACTATCTGATGTTCACATTACATGCGTTGCGTAGCAGTGTAATGTGCGAACGCACTGCTGCACACGTTTTTGGGCAAAACGCATGGCTGACCCATTCACTGCAGTGAATGGGATCAGCCACGCAACGCATGGAAATGCAAATGGCGTGCGATCGTACACCTTGGGTTTCAAATCGCACAGCCATCCACGTGTCATGATGTTAACGAGGCCTTAGGAATAAACCGATTGTATTGCTCCCAGGGCCGGCGCTACCATTAAGGCAAAAGAGGCAGCTGCCCCAGGGCCCCAGAGCTTGTAGGGGCCCCCAGTGGCTACAAGAGGGAAAAAAAATTTCAAAATCGGCCTTATAGTTTTTGAGAAAATCGATTTTAAAGTTTCAAAGGAAAAAAAACACATTTAAAAACCTGCCGACTTTAATGGTTAATAGCAAATCCACCTTAAATGCTAGAAACCCTAAATTTGCAGGGTATGTTAAGGAGATCATCAGGAATAAGAGGAAAAAACTATTTTTCAAAAAGACCTTATAGTTTTTGAGAAAATCGATTTTAAAGTTTCGAAGGAAAAAAAGTATACTTTTAAATGCGGTAAATGTCACTTTTAGTAGCAAACCTAACGATAGTGTAATTTTACATGCATCAAACGAAAGCGCAATAAATTTCCTGACGGGGTTTCCAGGGGGTCTATACGCAGCCGCAGCGCTTTGGCCAGGGATCGCTATACAGCCGCAATATGGCTGTATGAAGATCCCTGGCATGTTTTACTGTTTTCCCCAAAAAATTTTTTTATGTTTAGAGTGTTGGAATTTAAAAAAAAAATTGTGGGGTCCCCCCTCCTGAAACTTTTTAACCCCTTGTCCCCCATGCAGGCTGGGATAGCCAGAATGTGGAGCTCCGACCGATTGGGGCTTCACACCCTGACTATACCAGCTGCAAAAAAGGTCTCTTAATGCCGATTTTTGTTCCGGGGTATATGTTGGGGGGCCCCCCAGGTTTATTTTGCCCTGGGGCCCCATTGTTGCTTAAACCGGCCCTGATTGCTCCAGTGAAAAACATATAAACTGAAGGTGATAATAGTGAAAGTAGGGTATAGCACATACTAATATCAGCCGCTGTAACCATGGAGATGCTGCTGTAACCATGGAGAGGACACTGTGGGTGTTGCTGAAGAGCGACATCAGTACTGGAACGCATGGAGTTGGTGAGCATCCTCTCATATGCACTGCTCGCCACTGCAGAGGGAGCGAGCCACCGGTGTTATGAATGAATGAAGGGAGTGAGAGAAGTGAGCACTTTGGGCGGCCACTAAGCTGCCTACCTCTCACAAATGGGCCACCTGTAGGCATGAGCCTACAGTGCCTAACTCTGGCCTTGGCTTCCTATGTAAAACATTGAGGGAGCAATACTGCTCTCTATTCACTAAACATTAGTTATCCCTCATGATCCAATTTATGGTTGACTTGATCAGTGTCTAAAACAATTACAGCTTAATTCACACATTAATAACACCTGCCATATCATTGGCATGCTATCCATGTCTCCTTTGTCATGGTAATCAGAAGTGCCCATTTAGTTGTTACCACCTGGAGACTGGTATGGAGGCTGCCATATTTATTTCCTTTTCCGCAATACCAGTTGTCTGGCTATTCTGCTGATCCTCTGCCTCTTATACTTTTAGCCATAGACCCTGAAAAAGCATAGGCAGATCAGGTGTTTCTGATGTTATTCAGACACTACTGCAGCCAAATAGATCAGCAGGGGCTGTCAGGCAACTGGTATTGTTTAAAAGGAAACAAATATGGCAGCCTCTATATCACTCTTACCTCGTGTTCATTTTAATGAAACTGACAGAGGTGTATAAGAATTTCATAAATTAATGTGCTAAAAATAACTTTGTGGTGTTCCCTCCTCCAGGTGTTATCCTAGGCATCTGCCTGGTTTGCTTATGCCTAAAAATAGCCTCATGTCTACGACTGTCCTTCCAAGCTCCTCTTGTTCACTTCCTCATACCAAGAAATCCACCAGCTTCATTTTGCACTATATACTTGAAGCAAACTTGGGTTAAGGAATGTCTGTACTTACAGTGGGGTGCAAAAGTTTGGGCAATCTTGTTAATCATCATGATTTTCCTGTATAAATTGTTGGTTGTTATGATAAAAAAGTCAGTAAAATATATCATATAGGAGACACACACAGTGATATTTGAGATTTTCCCTCCTCTTTAAATGTTCTCTGAAGAGTAGCAACATGGGGGTCTCAAAACAACTCTCAAATGACCTGAAGACAAAGATTGTTCACCATCATGGTTTCGGGGAAGGATATAGAAAGCTGTCTCAGAGATGTCAGCTGTTTGTCTCTACAGTTAGGGACAGATTGAGGAGATGGAAGACCACAGGCTCAGTTCAAGTCAAGGCTCGAAGTGGCAGACCAAGAAAAATCTAGGATAAACAGAAGCGACGAATGGTGAGAACAGTCAGAGTCAACCCATAGACCAGCACCAAAGGCCTACAACATCATATTGCTGCAGATGGAGTCACTGTGCATTGTTCAACTATTGGCACACTTTACACAAGGAGATGCTGTATGCGAGAGTGATGCAGAGGAATTCTTTTCTCCACCCACAGCACAAACAGAGCCGCTTGAGGTATGCTAAAGCACATTTGGACAAGCCAGCTTCATTTTGGAATAAGGTGCTGTGGACTGATGTAACTAAAATTGAGTTATTGGGGCGTTGTGCATGGAGGAAAAAGAACACAGCATTCCAAGAAAAACACCTGCTACGTACAGTAAAATATGGTGGTGGTTCCATCATGCTGTGTGGCTGTGTGGCCAGTGAAGGGACTGGGAATCTTGTCAAAGTTGAGGGACGCATGGATTCCACTCATTATCGGCACATTCTGGAGACCAATGTCCAGGTTTCAGTGACAAAGCTGACGCTGCTCTGGATCTTTCAACAAGACAACGACTCTAAACACTGCTCAAAATCCACTAAGGCATTGAAGCAGAGGAACAAGTACAACGTTCTGGAGTGGCCATCTTAGTCCCCAGACCTGAATATAATTGAAAATCTGTGTTGTGAGTTAAAGAGAGCTGTCCATGCTCAGAAGCCATAAAACCTGAGATGTTTTGTAAAGAGGAATGGTCCAAAATACCTTCAACCAGAATCCAGACTCTCATTGGAACCTACAGAAAGTGTTTAGAGGCTGTAATTTCTGCAAACGGAGGGAGGATCTACTAAATATTGATTTCATTTCTTTTTTGTGGTGTCCAAATTTATGCACCTGCCTAATTTTGTTTAAACAATTATTGCACACTTTCTGTAAATCCAATAAACTTCATTTCACTTCTCAAATATCACTGTGTGTCTCCTATATGATATATTTAACTGACATTTTTTATCAAAACAATCAACAATTTATACAGGAAAATCATGATAATTAACAAGGTTGCCAAAACTTTCGCTCCCCACTGTATAAGAATAGAAAATGAATCTGCATTAAATGTAGATAGTTTTAGTTAACATTTTGGTGTACATTCTCAGCTGGGGCGTAACTAGAAATCACTGGCCCCCCCTGTGAAACTTTGGATGGGGCCACCTCCCCCCCTTCCCCCCTTGCTTTCTGCATAGGAAAACTGAGAACCAATGTTATTCAATTGACTAGTGCAGACTTGAATGTGTTTTCCCCATGCAGATAAAAACTCACAGCAGTGAAGCACTTGCACGCATTTTCTCTATCAATTACATTAGCTTCTGTGATAAAACGTGCATGTTTTCACACATACAGACACATGGGGCCTGATTCACAAAGCGTTGCAAACTTTTTCGCGGACTTTTGCGCGCGCAATTTGGTAATTGCGCGCGCAAAAAATTGCGGGCGCAAAAGTCCACGAACGCGCGAATCGCGGCAAATTGCGCGCGCAAAAGTCCGCAAAAAAGTTTGCACCGCTTTGTGAATCAGGCCCATGGTGTGCAGAAAACGCCTACAGAAACTGATAGACAAGTGTGCTCCCAGCCTCAGCTTATTACACTCACTCTGCCGTCCTCTGATGGAGCAGAACTGGCTCTGCAAACTCCCCAAGCATCATTACAGGACACAACACTTGGGGAGGGGCAAAAACTCTAGGGGTAGAACATCGCTGTACACAAGACCCTGCTAAAAACTGAGTACAGACTATGTACAAATCTTTGTCTGCAAAACTTTGTATGATTCCTTATGAGTGGCTGAGCAGATGCAGTCATTAAAACAATTGTGCAGAGAAAAGAAAGTTTTCTCTTCTTGCCCTTAGTTGTCAGTCTCTCCAGAACAGGGGGAAAAAAACTTCTCCCCACAGGGCCCCCTGCAGCTTCTGGGCCCTCCTGCAGCTGCATCACTTGCAGGGTCTATTGTTACACCCATGATGCTCAGTCTGAAAATGTTCCTACAACACCCAGAACATCACCCGAAACAATATTTCAGGAATGCTTGGAGTGATATTTCATTCTTGATCAGTGTGTAGACAAGAAGCCCATTTTGACCCATCTTTAGGCACTGCGAACTTATTGTCTAAAGTATAAAGACACTATTTTGTATTTGATTTGAGTAAGCGGACTGTGCTCCGTGAAACTTGTTGTCGTTAATAGTGTCTGATGAATAATAAATATTTTCTTTCAAATTGGCATTGCCCCTTCTTTTAGAGGTAAGGCAAATTTATTATTTTGTATTATTTTAGTCACATAATATAGATATACCTGTCACCCACTACCCCCTATTTTTGGGACCCCTTCTCCCTCCCAGTCGTTTTGACCCATGGATAAGAAAGGGAGAGAACAAGCAGGAAATAGTCCAAAATCACTCAAAACAGGAACTTTAGTAGTAGTTGCCAACTAATGGTCACCAACGTCAGGGGACTCCTGGACCCACATTCAATTAACATTTTCCCTGGGTTTGCCTCAAGAGATGTTTTATTCATTATACATACAAAAGTAAATTTTCAGCAACTTCCAAGTGAAAAAAGCACTGGAATATGGCTAAAACAAGTAAATGTAAACTTATTTTAAGTATTTTTTGCTTGATGGAGGCTGAAAAGGTATTTTATTGATAAGGTATGAAAAGATCTCCTGAGAGAACTCAGGGGTAACGTTAATTGAATCAGGTCTCTGGACTTTCACTATATTTTTAATGTTCGTGATTTTGGTGATAGAAAATCTACTCTCAGAACAGTACTGTTGAAAGTACAAATGGTCCAGTGAGCAGATGAATAAGATGAAAGAACTATCAATATTGGTAATGGTTGACATCACTCATATATCATCAAAAGTAACAGAATCAGCATGCACTCCTCCTCCAAGAGGCACCACAACAACCTATATTAAAATGTAATATATAATTCAGTATACTCAATTTTATGTTAAATTTCCTGGTTTAAGCATCAGAAACACTTCCTGTATGTATTTATGTATTTATTGCTGTGTACTGGTATGGAGCCCGACCCTCTCACTGATGTTTTAGCCAATATAAACAAGCTAAAATGCAAAACTGGTAATAGCATAAATTAAAAAAAATGCAGAAAGAGAACAACAAACCAATATAAATTGCTCAACTGCAGATTTATTGAAGTAAAATTTATCAACAACTGCATGGAATTATTACTTATAGTACCAAAATATTAGGTCTATAAATGCAAATGAGCCAATTGTCCCCTATGAACCAATTGTGTATTGAACACCCCCATTCCATAAATATATTATATTTACACCTATTTAAGCAGGGCAGTTTCTAGACTAAATTGCACCCAGGGCGAGGGTGTAAAAATGGTGCCCCCCCCCCCCGCTGACCCATGTATAGGTGCCTGCTGTATAGGTTGGCCAGGTATAGGTGCCCACAGTATCAGTTAGCCAGGTATAGGTCCCCCAGTATAGGTAGCTAGGCATAGGTGCTCCCAGTATAGGTAGCTAGGCATAGGTGCACTAAGTATAGCCAGGCATAGGTGCTCCCAGTACAGCCAGGCATAGGTGCTCCCATGATAGCCAGGCATAGGTACTTCCAGCATATCCAGGTATAGGAGCTCCCAGTATAGCGAGGCATAGGTGCTTCCAGTATAGCCAGGCATAGAAGCTCCCAGTATAGCCAGGCATCCCAGTATAGGTTGCTAGGTAGCGGCGAAGGAGAGCAGACGGGCATAGCGTTACAGCTCACCGTCCGCGATGCACGCTTCTTCAATCTCCTTCCTCTCAGGCGCTTGTCGCAACATTGGTAACAGCGCCCCCTGTGATGACATGCGGTTACGTCATCACAGGGGGCGATGTTACCAAAGCAAAAGAGGCCTGAGAAGGAGATTGAAGAAGTATGCATCACGGAAGGTGAGCTGTTGCGCTATGCCCGCCTACTCTCCCACACCGCTGCCTAGCAACCTATACTGGAAGCACCTATGCCTGGCTATACTGGGAGCACCTATGCCTGGATATACTGGGAGCTCCTATGCCTGGCTATACTGGGAGCACATATTCCTGACTATACTGGGTGAACCTATGCCTAGCTACCTATACTGTGATCACATGCGGTTACGTCATCACAGGGGGCGCTGTTACCAACACAACTGTAGCATGAGAGGAAGGAGTTTAAAGAAGCGTGCATCGTGGAAGGTGAGTTGTAGCTCTATTTTTTGGTACTTTTACCATTGCAAAGTGCTGAAAAGTTATTCTAACCAAGAATGAAAAGTTAATTCTAGGAGAAAACTCAGGAGGAAAAGTGAATTGCATATGGCTCCTGGCCTCAAGTGCTTTGCACATTTGCTAGAATTCTGGCGGTTTATTTATGCAGGAAAAGCTGTCATATGTGTTTGTTTTAAGTTTTAATGTTCTATGCAAAATTGCATTGTAAAGTTGGGGTACTTCTTTAAAATTATTGCTCTGGAACATCTCAGCATATTCCAGACAGTGAAACTTTTATAAGATTATTTTAACTTGTAAGCTAGAAGATTGTTGACATGCACTTGTTACAAGGCCGTTAAAGCCAACAAGAAAAGATAAGATTTCCCAGCCAGTGAAAGTCAAAATATGAAAAGTGTAAACAAATTGAAGTTTAATACCATTGTCTTAAGAAACGCTGTTGCCATTTTATATTGCAGAAAGATAGTAATAATCAATACATTCCTTCTAAAGAAAGAAATAGTTATTGTTAAACCCTATAATTATTTATAATATAATTTATTACTTTGACTTACATTTAAAACTGGGTTCTGCTAGTAAAAGTATTGAGACGCATATTAGCAAGAATATAATGCCATGTTTTGACTATGAAACTGTAACAATTGGTGTCAGCTAACAGACTTTCTGATTATTGGTGATCTGCAGTATCAGCAATAATACAGACGCTGTACCTGATTATGTGGTGATCTGCAGAATCACCAATAATGCTAGTATAGCCAGACACAAGACTACCAATGTAAGATAGTGATTGGTGCAACAGTAATGAGGAAGATAAGGTCTCCCGAGGAGCGGGTGACTACAGACAATATGGCAGCCAAGGATCACCTGAAGAGCAGGTGAGTCCGGCTGTGTAGCAGTTAAAGAGCACCTGAGGAGCAGGAGCTACTAGTTATGCTGCAAGGTTGATCACCTGAGAAGCAGGTGATTCAGACAGTACTGTAGCCAATGGACACCTGAGGAGCAGGTGCCACTGGTAAGCTGAAAAGGTGATCACCTGAGGAGCAGGTGATTAAGACTATACTACATAAATGCTTCACCTGAGGAGCAGGTGACAGCTACAGATCCCTCACCAGTGGCTAGGCCCATTGGCGAGGATAGAGAGGTCAGACAAGCAGAGTTGGCAACGTACGGACAGATAAGGTACAAAGATAGAAGGCTGATTCAGAGTTGTTTTTTCAGGCAGGGTCGGCAACGTGAATCAGATAGGCAGAGGTACAGAGTCCGCAAGCAAGAGAATAGTCAATGAAAGCAGAAGGTCATAACAGATAATACAATGTAATTAGTACTTTAAGCTATCAACAGAATCTGGCTAAGTGTGGATCCCCGGCTCTGGCCGGTTCTAGCACACTTTGGGATCTGACTAAGGTCTGAGCGCTCACACGCAAGTATTTGCAACAGCAGACACCGAGCAACTGACAGCCTGGTACTATATATACTAAGTTGCTCCGCAGCGCAGCCACTCAGCCAATCCGAAGTACTGTTGGAGTCAGCTGACTTGGCCGATCAGCTGACTGCCATTCTATTCGCATAAAGGTCCTGTCGCCTGGCACGCGCAGCTCTCAATCTATGTGCAATGGAAGGATCAGGTAGATCACCCGCATGAAACTGCGCGGCAGAGGCCGCCGGCTGATATGCGGAGACAGCCGCCATGCCGCCTGTCTCCGTGGCGGCATCTCCGCTAACCCTTACAGAAACATTCTGGAATGTAAATAATGATTTTTGCAAGGTTGTCCCATATTTAGGACAATTATGCCACCTTGCGGTTTCATAGTCTTATAAAATTAATATTATTAATACGGCTTGTTATTTACATGATTAAATGGAAAATAAGAAAGACAAATATATAGAACATGCTTTTATATTATTAAATGTTAAAACAATTAAAGGGAAGGTTCAGGGAAACCTTTAAAAAAATAAAAATCCATATCCACTTATCTGGGGCTTCCTCCAGCCCGTGGCAGGCAGGAGGTGCCCTCCTTACTGCACAGGCGCAGGCGCAGAACTACTGCGCAGTACAGCCCGGAGGACGTCCGATGACGTCAGCGCGCCCGCGTGGGACGCAGAAGAGCCCGTCCTTGGAGCGCAGAAGAGCCCGATCTGGCAGCCGGCCTGGCCAGGTCGGGTCGGCCACCGAAGACGACCGGAAGCCTCTGGAGCGGCGGCGAGGGCACCTCCTGCCTGCCACGGGCTGGAGGAAGCCCCAGGTAAGTGGATATGGATTTTTATTTTTTTAAAGGTTACCCTGAACCTTCCCTTTAATCATATAAGACATAATTGCATATTAAGAATAATTATATAGTAAGCTTATATTTAAATGAGTATATTAGAAGCCCTGTGTACTTCAATAAGCATTACATTACTATATCTGTTATTCACAGATTGTTTAGGTCAACATGCCCTATTTCTTGTTTAGGAAAGGACAGACACATTCCAAATTAATTAGCAGAAGGACACATTATCAGAAATGCGTCATGAATGACATTGTTTAATGTTTGCAAGTCCAAATGTCTGGGGCAAATAAGTCAACTAGCAGATGGCTGATGACGTCCATTTTAATTTACTGCGTCAAATATAACCTTATAATCAAATGTCAGAATGTCAAACACTCCAAATGACGCTAATTCTCACAAGATAAGGTAATAAGGAATTTATAAACAATAATATTAGGACTTAGGTATTCAAAACAAAAGCATTGACGCACGGAAGTTTCAGCCAATCAGAACCTGGGATTTAGGGAAATTCTAGATTAGGCAGCCATATTGCATCCAATCAGTAGGAGCTGAAAGCTCATAATGTGCACTAGCCTACCAATCTCCTGAGAAGACACACGAGACAGAAGCTACTTTCCCACACGTGGTTCTAGATGCTGAAGAGATGACAGAGAAGGGGTAATATGCTTAATATTCTGGTGATTTACTTTAATAATTGTTCAGCATTAAGTTCTGTTAAGATGTTAGCAAGAAGTTTTTTTAGAAGCTATTTTTTATGCTATTTCTTTAAGAAGATTAGTACAAGTTTTACACAGCTACTAGATACACAGCTATTGATACAGATGAGACTACTTTTGATCCTATTCTACATAACACAAATGTTATATTCTTTTTTGAATGTGCTTAGAAGATTGATAATCGCTTGACTTTAAAGCCTTGATGAGATGGAATACTGTTAGAAGGAAACACTACTTGGAACTGTTCATATTTTGTATATATGCTGTATGATAAACAAATACAATTTTTTAGATAAAATCATATACTAAGTGCTCTGATTCATTTCAAGGTACATCGCCAATCTATAATTACTGTTATAGAGGGTTCAGACCCCGCTATGCCGGATTTATATGATAGCAACGCTTTAAAGGCTGGTCCTTTACTGAGTTAGCAATCATATAAAAATAATCATATAAAGAGGGACAAATCAGGAAGAAAGAGGGACAGAGGGATTTGGTTCCCAAAAAGGGTCTGATCCGGCCTGATTGCTGCCATGCCATCCTCTTCTGACTATCCGTTGGCACGCTACTAGCCCCGGAAAATCCGTCAGTCAGGGCCAGTCGGGGCATGCACAATCCAGCAAGACCCCCTTCCTTGTCTCCCTCCTGTTGCCAGGAGCATTATGCGCCTGCACAGTAATACTGTGCAAGCGTATAGCGCTCCCGGCTGCGTGCGCAGGTGCGCGCGTGGCCGGGCCGCACATGCGCAGCTGGCCCCGGACCGGAAGACTTTCTGGTGCCAATTGCAAGTGAACAGAAAGTCAGAAGAGGATGACGTGGGAGCGATCAGGCTGGAGGGGGCTAGAGGAAGCCCCAGGTATGTATATTTAATTCCTGTGGCCCCATCTCAAGGTCACTTAAAGTGTAGAGCAAGAAATGTATACAAGAGCATCTCACAGCACATAGAAAAATAGCAAAAAAAAAACTTGACATAGCTTGGTATGAACACACATCTCCAACTGAGATAAATATATATAAAATAATTTAAAATTAATAGGGGACATCGAGGTCGACCTCAGTACACCACACACCATAAACCATACAGATAACACATATGCCACTCACGCAATGGCCGTGATTCAGAAAGAATATTGTAACCGGTCACCATAAAATTAAGTTTGTCAAACTGCTAGATCATTTGCCTGAATGCTGGCAAATAGTCCTAAAGCAACCATGTAAACCTTGGCTAGGGGTAATGTATTGCCAAGTCACTTGGAACAGTTCCACATTATGCCACTCAATTCCACAGACAATTGTCCCTGCATATAAAGCAGCTGGCAGGCTGATCAAACCAGTTTGTCTGCTCAGCAGGTCATGCGTGTGATTTCACAGTGCTGCGGGATATACATGTACAAATGCACTTCTCCCGGTATGCACAGTTCCTTATATGCAGACACAGAGACTCAACAGGGGGTTCCAGTCACAACCAGTTGGGGGGTGTCAGTCTGAACCATTTGGTGCATGGCTATGTGGCAGTACTCACAGATACCAGGCTATTGTGGCCATGCTCCCCTTGATGCTGTGTGAGATGCGTGCACGCTGTGGGTGTCACTCTGCATCTCCTGATCAACCACAGAGCGCATAGCTCAAACGTGGGGATCGAGGATCGGTGTGTAAGTCCCTGTACAAACTCCTCCCACCGACGTGTTTCACCCAATCCTGGGTTTCATCAAGGTTCGCTAAAGACATGTTTTGTCTGAACAACAGTCTCAGTTTTTATGGAATAGTGAATTCAAAATAAGAAAAAGTAAAGCAACAGGCAAAGTATATTTAGACTTTGCAAAGGCTTTTGACACAGTTCTACATAATAGCCTGGTGCAGAGGCTGCGGATGTAGAAAATCAACAAAAACGTGTTTACGTGGAGAAGGAGAAGGACTTGGGAATACTGTTTGATAAAGAGTTAAGCAACTGTATCCAATGTGAGGCTGCTGCTTCACCACATCAGATTCCTTGACATGAGTCTCATATCCTTAACTGGCCACTCTGAAGTTTTCAGGACATTACCGCGCATGCACATGCATGCACCCATTTCATGGATAATTGCTGCTATTTGCTATAGCAGCAATCACTCACTTTAAAAGGATTTTCTAAAGAACGTTAAAGAAAGTAAAAAAAGATTAAAAATTTAAAAGATGGAGTGAGGGTGTCAGATTCATTTTTTAAAATGAAGTTTTATCCCCTTCCTAGCCTATAAACCCCATGTGTCACCTGTATTAAGCCTTAAGATGTGTGCACACCTCTAATGACTGATGCCTATAGCGATCGAAGGCAATCGCTAAGGTGACAGTTCAGGTCCCAATGCTGTACTGATGTATTTCTCTGCCATTGCCTTGCGATGCATCGGTACAGTGTCAGGGCCCCACCAACTGTCATCTTAACATTCATGTACAAGATACAGAGGCGCCAAAAGAATAAAAGGTAATTAAATGAACTTAAAAAACCAACTGGTTAAATAGAGGAGGCAGCGGTGGTCTTACCCCCTCCAAACAGACACAGGCAAGGACTGCGATTCAGACAGTCAACAATTGATTCGGAACTCCAAAAAACAATGCAACGCGTTTCACGGGCCATACATCCCGCTTCCTCAGGCAAAATACAGTAGGAGTCACAGCTGCAGAAAATACACAAACAGACAACCAGAGGCATAAAATCGTCAAAGTGCTGATATGAATACGTAAATTTACATTTTGCATTACATTTTAGTGACAAGTTGTGTGCGGGTTATAAATATTAGTTTCAAACTGATAGTAGTCTCAAAGGTATGCTTGACAGCTTTAGAATGGGTAGGGGGAATGTTAAAGGTGCATTGTGCTGAACAGAGTAAGACCAATGATAAATACAAACAAATATGTAAATACTCAAAGTAAAAATTGGTTGGGTTTGCTGCCGGTTGTTGCGGACATCATGCAGAACAACAGTGAATAGTGGGTGAAATTGGGAGAAAGGGTTGACGTGGTCTAGAGGAGGAGGAGGGAGGGAGGGTGTTGGAATGGCTAAAAAAACAGGTGGGGGTGTTTTTGGCAGCAAGTAAACAAGGGTATAAGGAGAAGGCAGACTTACCATCTGTATTATATCAGCGAGCTCGGGGCGCCTCTGTAATGCCAGAGGACACCTGAGTTCATTACACAACTTGTCACTAAAATGTAATGCAAAATGTAAATTTACATATTCATATCAGCACTTTGACGATTTTATGCCTCTGGTTGTCTGTTTTTTCTGCAGCTGTGACTCCTACTGTATTTTGCCTGAGGAAGCGGGATGTATGGCCCGTGAAATGCATTGTTTTTTGGAGTTCCGAATAAATTGTTGACTGTCTGAATTGCAGTCCTTGCCTGTGTCTGTTTGGAGGGGGTAAGACCACCGCTGCCTCCTCTATTTAACCAGTTGGTTTTTTTAAGTTCATTTAATTACCTTTTATTCTTTTGGCACCTCTGTATCTTGTACACTACATTGAGTCCACCCTGGGTGGATGGTTGTTACCCTATTTTCCTGTCTACAGAGAGCGACTTTTTATTCCTGAGTGGGGTCAGGATTGTTCTCCCCACCTGCCTATACAGTGGTTGCCTATTGGTAACCCTGGTTTGTAAGTATAATTTTAACTTCTCATTTATTTTGTTGTCCCCAAGACGAATTACACTATTGGGGCTCTTGGTGTCCCTCTGCCTTATCTTAACATTCATATTCCATCACTACAAACGCACAGTTTGGGGATACTGGGCTACCTGCCCAACTAGCAATGAAATACTGTATGGCATTTGTGGTGTCGTTTTAACTGGGAAGAGCCAAGAAATATATCTTGAGGTGTTTTAAAACAGTGGTAATGGTATTTGTTATGTAAAAATTGGAACATGTGAACCATTAAAAAGGTATATTTTCTGCATTTATGTCTATTTTCCTCTGTAAGATGGCTACAAAATAGAATCAATTTAGGAAAAAAATACTACTCAAAGAACGCTTAGGTTGTCCTCAAAAAATAACTATATACAGTGTGTATGTATATATATATTATATTCGGTTGTAATTAATTAAAAAGTTATTTGTGTATCAATAGTGGCACAGCTGTGTGCAAAAATTGTCAGGAATCTTAAAAGGGGTAAAAACCCAGTAATGCGAAGTGGTTAAAGTGTACCTGAGACAAAAGGATTTTACTTTCCTTGGGATTCTTTCAGCCCCCTGTAGTCTGCCAGTTGTTCCATCCTTCCCAGTTCCATCCGCTATGCCACTGTCAGCCCCCACCTACTACACATGTGCGGTCCATCTCATAGATGGGAGCGTCCTGCACATGCAAAGTCTTTTAAGACAGGGGACATACTTGTCTATTGCACAGTTTCAGCACAGAAAAACTGATTTAAACTGAGAACCCAGCATAATTCTGCACATGTGTGCATTTTCTCTATCAATTACATTAGCTGTTGTGAAAAAAAACATGCAAAAACACTGAAAGACAAGCGTGTCCTCTGCCTAAGACTGTTTTTGCACTGCGCTTGCCACAGGAGCGTGATTTAGGAGGCGGACAGCATGTAACAGCATATGCGCAGTAGCCTAAAACCCAGCTGGATTGCGGACTTCAAAACAGCACAGTAGATCGGACCATCAAGGGAGCTGTCAGATTACAGGGAGCTGGAGAAAGCCCCAAGTAACTAAAAATTATTTTGTCCCATTCATGTCAGGTTTACTTTGATCAAATAAAATTCTGGGGTGCATTGATGTTTGAACCTTTTGGGAGGTAGTCCAAGAGTAATAATTATGGCTATGGATGTTCTTCAATGCAAGGAAAGCATCCAAACCTCTTTTAAATGCAGATATAGAATTTGTCATAACTACTTCCTGTGGTAAAATTTTCCACATTTTAACAACTCTTACTGTAATGATCCCCTTCCTATATAAATCAGTATTCCCAAGTCCTTCTTTAAGTCTGATGTTCCCAGCTGTAATCTCTTTAACTTATATATTGCTCTTCCATTGGCACATCCAAAGTGCATGGCCTTACATTAAAATTCATCTGCCATCAGTCTGCCCATGTAGCCATGCTGTTGAGTTCATGCTGTAAAATGCCACTATCTTGCTTAGTGTTTATTATTCTACATAATTGTATCAAATGGCAACATTACTCTGTATTCCTCTTGAAAGATCATGAATAAAGAGATTGAAAAAGATTGAACCTAGAACTGACCCTTGTGGGACCCCATTGCTAACAGTTTCCCATTTTGAATATGACTTGTTTACCACCACTCTTTGGGGTTGATTGCCAAAGTTCACTTATTTTTCACATTAACTGTGAGGAGAGCTAATACATGAGGTAAACAAATAAGGAGAGATAAATCATGAGATAAACAGATAAGGAGAGATAAACCATGAGTTAAGTCAGTTAATGAGGGATAAATCACGAGTTAAGTAATTCAAGGAGAGAAAAATTGTGAGTTAAAGGTGAGATAATTCAACACTTTATGAATCAGCCCCTTTGCCTTCTATCCTTTAACCAGTTCTCTATCCACATACACAATTTTTCTCTTAGTCCCTGTATCCTCAGCTTCTGCACAGGCTATTGTGGGTGGCAGTCTCAAAAGCCTTTGCAAGGTCCAAGCACACTACATCTATAGTTTTCCCAATATTTAAATGTGCATTCATCACTTCACAAAATCTGATGAGACAAGACCTGTCTTTAGTAAACCCATGTTCATGAGCTAAAATTAGATTATTCTGTACTATAAAATCTTGCATAACGATAGCTTGACATCAGTTATGTGTAAACTGTTTGAAGGTATCCTAGCAGGTCTGTAGTTTCCCAGTTCTGGTCTTTTTTTGTTTGTTTGTTTGCTTTATCTATGATGATAATTGATTTTTGTCCTGTGTTAGGCAATCCACACTGAATGAGGTAGATGTGACAACTCCCCCCAATTCTGTTCCCTCTGTGTACAGCTGCTATTCCGCGCCCCATCCACTGGGAGTCTCCAGAAGGCCTTCTTCATTGTGCAAGTAGTAGCAACTTGGATTGGTTGGAGTGTCCCTACACAATACGGTTGCAATTGTATATGCTACATATACAATCTGCAATCTCGTCACAAGATAGTTGGTATACTGCCACCACTGAGAGGATGAGGACTCTTAAAACTAACTTCATGTAAAATAAAAGTTACTGCAAACAACCTATACCTAACATAACAATCTGGCAACGTCTCTTCAAAAGACAGGATTCTTTACTGGGTTATTCAAAACAAGGACAAGACCGAAACGGTTTACCTATTTATTCCATAATGAAATCCTGCACAAAAATTATAAGAAAATAGTCAAAAACCTTGAATCATTGATCTTATATTGGATAGCAAATTAAATGGGAAAAATAAGAAAATAACTGGTGCTGAGTCTGTGGAATTACTGTGTATCCACTGAGTTTTAAAGTACAGAGTTCTGGAAAATCCTTAAAAAAGAATCCAACAATATTTGTAAAATAACCCAGCAATATTGGAAAAGTCCATTGCAGAAATAGTGTACTCCCCCCCCCCCCCCCTCCCCACCACCTGAGAAATGGTCTGCCCATACTCAATGACACCATCGCACTGTGGGAGTAATCCCTCCTGGACTCCCTCTTCATCATCTCATGGGACTTCAACCACACAATTCTCTGTCAGGAGCTGCATCACTACAAACAAATCAGATCAGAGGCACCCATATCCTATTAACCTTGCTGCAAGGCACAGTGTATTGACCTAAGGAAGGCTAGTACCCGTGAACCGTGTTGTTTATTTTGTGTTTAGAATACCAGTAGATACATTTCCAGCACTACTGGTGTTTTTGTGGTCACGAGAGGTAAGCGTTTTCCTCTTATTCTTATTTTAACTATTATAAGTATATATTTTTACACTTGGGCCCCTCCATCTTTACAATTATCCAGATTAACCTCCTTTGGAGGTAATAGTTTTTTTCCCTAAAAACTACACACCCAGGAGAGCGACCATTCAGCTTCTGGCAGGACCTGAAAAATTGAGCAGGGACAATTAATTTCCCGCTGGCTTATATGGTGGTTGCAGGAATCTGTAACTCACTCTTATGAGTATAGCTCCATATACTTACAAGTTCTTTATTTACAACTAATAGTTACAACTATTTATTAATGATACTATACCATTGGGCTCTTGATCTCTCTGTTTACCTAGGTATTCTTGAGTACAAGGTCACTACAAGGATCATGAAACCCTCATTACAAACAACACATTGCTTGCCCCACCAGGCACCAAAACACCTTGGACCACAGATACAGTCCTGAAGGACGCCTACAATGATAATCATCAGGCTGCCCTAGGCAACTCTAACCATTGCCTAATCAACCTGATCCCAACCTACAGAAGGAACCTTGAGACCACCAAGACGGCCCTCAGGACTTTCAGAAAGTGAACCGAGGAGGTAAAGCTGCAATTACAGGTCTGCTTTGACTGCACTGACTGCACTGACTGGTCAGCCCTGGAGGCACCTTGCCTGGAGGAATGGACAGAGAATGTCACCTTGTAAATCCGCTTCTGTGATGAGTCATGCATCCCAAAAAGCACCTTTAAAGTCTTCCCCTGGTTTAACAGCAAGCTACGTCGGCTCCGGAAGAATAAAGAGAAAGCTCACAAGTCTGGCACTCCAGAGGAGTTCAGGGTAGCCAGGGACATCCTAAACTTAGGGCTGCAAAGAGGAACTACTCCAACAAGCTGTGTCTCACCCTCTAGTCCAATAACCCAAGGGAGGTCTAGAAAGGCCTCAGGAGAGCCATAAACTTCAAGACCTCAGTCACAGCACTTGAATGCGTGCCCATTATGCACCATTATACAAAGCAACTATACGAATACCCACAGAGATTGAAAATATTGAAAATATCAGTGAAACTCCAGTAAAGTTATAGATACCATTGTTTCTAGAGTAACAATGAATTATCTCTTGAGTTTATTTTCAGTTCAGGTTTGCTTTTAGGTTTGATTCGTGTTGTGTGGGTAGTACATGACTGTGGCTGTGATGTGGACAGGGCATGGTGGTAGCTCCTCCCACCCTGTGTGCATGAAGAGGACAGACTGGAGGCAAGAGTGATCATACATGTGTGTACATTTGATGTGACAATTTTATCTAATAAGTAAACTGCTGTAATGCTGGGTACACGTGATGCAATTTCCCGCTCGATCGACGGGATCAGTCGATTATTTCTGACATGTTCGATCGGGGACCCGATCGATACAGTGGTCGATTTTCCACACTTAGCATTAGAAAATCGACCACTGTATCGATCGAGACCCGATTGGACATAAGAAATAATTGACCAGTTGATCGAGCAGGAAATCGCATCGTGTGTACCCAGCATAAAATCAAACTGATCGATCACGTAGAAAATTGCCTGTAGAGACCATCTTTTGGACAATTTAGACAAACTAAATGTTTACTAGGCCATAAGCTCATAAGCTCCAACTATGATAAGTCTGTGGCAGTAACAAAAGACGGTGATCCATATAGGGATTCAGAATAAAATTACCAAACATTCTAAATGGTTGTGAAATGGAACAGCATTTTTTCGTAAGTTTAAAAGCATTTATCCACCAATTCCAAAAGAATTTGAAATTGCGTAAGCAGATAGGAAAATTTTATGTAAAAATCGCTATTAAAATTCTTACAACTCAAATGTAGTTGTGCTCTATTGATATTCAGAAAAAATATTTTATAATGTCAAGCAATAAATAAAAAGTGCCATTAGCTGGGTAAAAGTTCTGCTGCCTAAACAAAGGTAGCAAGCAAGGAGCTGAAATGACATCCTCCCTGTTTTTCTAGTAATTATCAGGTATTTGCTAAGTTCCTCAGAAAAAAAGGAAATGTACATGACTTAAATGAACAATGTTAACTTTTTTGGGTGTGGTTCACAATTAATACATTGTTGAATGTATACAACTGCTATAATTTCCTGCAAACATTTTCCATGTAAAGGCCTAAAAAACAGAGGATATCCTGAGTTGTTTCCTTATACATTACCTTATTTGAGGCACATTCCTACAACGTATGTAAACTTTGCACTCCACGTGTAACTGTAGTGGCAAAAGAAAACAAATGATAACACAGGTCATCGTTATGTCTGTGAACTTGCACATAATTAAATTCATATATGTGTCTATAAAAGGACATCATGGAAAAAAGAGTGCTAGTGATTCTGGTCAGAGCAAGTCTAAAGTATAGTTTGTCATAGAAATTGATTGTTCAGTTAGGATAACACTGAACGATTGATGTTTGACGACCTTAAGTGTCCCTGCGCCCGTCCCTGTGTCAGTGCTTTTTTGCCCTGCGCATGTGCAGGGACAGACGCAGAGACACGGGCCAGAAGGGGCGGGCATGTGTGCGCGTGGGCTAGTGCACGACATGCGTACGCGCGGCTGTTGTGTGCATGGGCACGGCGGATTAGCGACAGACCTAGCCCGTTTTTAACCAGGCTAAGGTCACTATAATACAATACAATACAATAACATTTCTATAGCGCTTTTCTCCCATAGGACTCAAAACGCTTAGGCTCTCTCAGATTCAGTAATTGGTAGTAGGATGAAGTATTCACACAACAAAAGTTATATTTCTGCAAATGCCAAACTGAACAGGTGGGTTTTCAGTCTAGATTTAAACAGGTCCAGGGATGGAGCTGTCCTAATCTGTTGAGGTAAGGAGTTCCAAAACGTAGGGGCAGCATGACAGAAGGCTCTGGGACCAAAAGTTTCCAAGTGGACTCTGGGTATGACTAGATTATTAGAACCTGTGGATCTGAGAATGCGGCTATTGCTACGCAGCTTCAACATTTCTTTCATGTATCCAGGGCCCAGATTATTCAGTAATTTAAATGTCAGTAGGCCGATCTTGAATAGGACCCTCCATTCTATAGGTAGCCAGTGAAGGGAGTGCAGGACTGGAGTTATGTGGCAGTGACAGGGTTGGTTGGTTAGCAGTCTGGCAGCAGTATTCTATATCAACTGTAGGCGGTACAAGTCCTTTTTTGGAAGGCCAGTGTAGAGAGCATTGCAGTAGTCCAGTTGGGAGGTAATGAAGGCATGAACTAAAGTTGGCAGATCTTCTGGGGGATGAGGTGCTTGAATTTTGCGTTGTTCTTAAGGTGAAAATAGGATGATTTCACCACAGCAGAGATGTGAGTTCTGAAGTTTAAATCCCCATCAATAAGAACTCCCAGGCTAAGCACACGATCAGAGCTGTGTAGATCCGTGCCTCCTATTCCCAGTGGTGAAGACTGAAAGTTAAGTTGTTTTGTTGGCATGCGCTGCCCTCTGATCAGAAGGACTTCAGTTTTTGCTGCATTTAGTTTCAGCCAGTTGTCATTCATCCATTGCTGTAGTTCACGTAAGCAGGCGTTTATAGTTAGAGTTCGGTCTGTCACACCAGGCTTGAAGGAAAGATATAGTTGGGTGTTGTCCGCATAGCAGTGGTATGTCAGGCCATGTTTTTGGATTAATTTTCCAAGCGGTAACATGTAAATCGTGAAAAGCAGGGGAGAGAGGATTGAGCCCTGGGGCACCCCATACTTAAGTAGTACAGGGGTGGACAGTAAGGGCCCCATAGACACTTTTTGGGTTCTGCCACTCAATAAGGATTGGAACCACTGAAGAACTATGCAATCAATGCCACAGTATTCCTGTAGCCTGTTTATCAAGATGTCATGGTCAACTGTATCAAAGGCTGCAGAAAGGTCTAGCAATATGAGGATGGAGCACTCTCCTCTGTCTCTTGCCATGAGCAGGTGGTTGCATTTTTGGATGAGGGCAATTTAAGTGCTGTGATGTTTCCTGAAACCAGACTGGAATGGGTCAGAACTGTTGTTTTGTAGGATTTTGGCTTCTAGCTGGAGGTATACACTAGTATCCCATAATTTCCCTTCTTCATCACAATCTGCATGCAGCCAGAGTTGAGCCGAGAACTCAGATAGCTAAGTTTGTGGTGACAGGAATCCTATTGGTTTCCTTGATCACTTGGTGTATGCTCCCAGTCAGGTCCTATAAATGAGGTGACCTCCAAATAGAAGCTTTCAAACTTTGGATGTCTAGGAGATAATTAGAATACTGCTGCTGAGAAGATAGTTATCTAAGAATTTTGGAGGGGGTAGAGAACTAATTACTAGTACTGTGACATTAGAACTTAATGAGGTGAGGGTCTATTAGACAAGGACAATATAGTTTGTATTATAAAGCACTCATTATTATTACTCTGTGCTGTCAATGGGGCTTTTTGTGCTAGACTGCAGCACAGCAAACTCTCCCCACTACTGGCTGTACCTGAACCCATCTGCATATGGATAACCAATTTCTCAATTGAGACTGCTAGGAAACAACAGGTTAGGCTAAGGAAATACATCTCAGATTATCTGACACTCAGCACTGGAGCTCGTGAGGGCTTTGTGCTCTCTTAACTGCTTTATTCACTGTACACCAATGACAGCATCTCCACAGATTCATATATTAATAGAGATGGCTCGAACCTCCGATTTTTGGTTCGCAAACCGCGAACTTCCGCAAAAGTTCACGGACCGGCGAACATCGCGAACCGCAATAGACTTCATTGGGCAGGCGAACTTTCAAAACTACAAACACTGTTTCTGCCCACAAAAGTGAGGAAAAACATGTTTCAAGGGGTCTAACAGCTAGAGGGGGGGCCTGGCGGAGTGAGATACACGCCAAAAGTCCCAGGGAAAATTACGGATTTAATGCAGAGCAGGGTTATAATCCCTAAACGGCAGAAATCACATTGCATTCCTAAATTGGAGGCCTAAAGTGCTTGAAAACATCTTGTGTGTGTATACATGGATCAGGTAGTGTAAGTAGTGTACTGCTTCACACTGACAGACCAAGCTCACTGTGTAACGCACTGCAAACAGATGGCCGTGCAGGTGCGCACGTTGGCGAGAGTGCAGGTGATGGCGGCTTTCCAGCCCATATTGTCGGGCTGAGGTAGCTCAATGACAGAACAACAGTGACTGTCCAGCTGATCGAATTTGGTCTGTCCACAATGAAGCAACAACCTTATTTTCTTGGGTGTGCCCCCCAACACACTCATACAGGTCATTGCTTCATTGTGATACGCAAGCCCCTTCACCGCGGCAAGTTGTCGATCACGAAGGGGAATTTACACATGTACATGCCTTTTGTTTTGTTGTTGCAGCCGCAGTGCAGCCAGAAAAATTAGGCAGTAAACACACCAGAAAAATTATTATAGCGGCCGCAGCTAGCAGCGGCCTTAAAAATTCAGGAATCCACCTGCAGTCCTGGACCTTGTTAGTGGTGGCGGAGAAGGCAGTCAAGCGGCCTGCAGGCAGAGATGCTGTGTGGGGACTGACTTAGTTTTGGGGCAGGCAGCAGTGGCGTGCAGGCAGGCAGAGATGCTGTGTGGGGACTGACTTAGTCTTGGGGCAGGCGATCACACGGCGTGCAGGCAGAGATGCTGTGTGAGGGACCTGACTTAGTCTTCGGGCAGGCAGAAGCCCTTCGGAATCCATGCCTCATTAATTTTCATAAAGTTGAGGTACTGAACACTTTTTTGACTTAGGCGACTTCTCTTCTCACTGACAATGCCTCCAGCTGCGCTGAAGGTCCTTTCTGACAGGACGCTTGAGGCAGGGCAAGCCAGAAGTTGGATGGCAAATTGTGACAGCTCTGGCCACAGGTCAAGCCTGCGCACCCAGTAGTCCAGGGGTTCATCGCTGCTCAGAGTGTCTATATCCACACTTAAGGCCAGGTAGTCGGCTACCTGCCGGGCAAGGCGTTGGTGGAGGGTGGATCTGGAAGGGCTAAGGCCCCGTTCACATCACAAACGCGGATGGCCATGCGTGCGGAACTCAACGCATGCGAACGCACGCCATCCACGTTTGTGTGCGTTGCGTGGCTGATCCCATCACTGAAAAGTGAATGGGACAGCCACGCGTTTTTGCAGCATGCGTTCCCGGACCGCACAGGTCCGGAACGCATGCAGTGTGAACATCAGACAGTGCACTCTATGCACTGTCTGATGTCGTGCGTATCGGCCTCCCGCATGCGTTTCCAAAACACGGCTGGAAACGCGTGCAGTGTGAACGGGGCCTAAGGCGAGGCATTAGACTAAAGAATGCCCGCATGTCCGACATCACCATGAGATTGCTAGAGCATCCTGTCCTTGCCTGCGTAGACATGGGAGAAGGAGGAAGATTACTGGCACTGGCACCTTTATTCTGTTGTGCTGTGACATCACCCTTAACCACTTAAGGACCAGGGCTTTCTGCAGTGATCGGTGCTGCGTGGGCTCTCCAGCCCGCAGCACCGATCAGGATTGAGCCTTGGCGATCAGACTTCCCCCCCTTTTTTCCCCACTAGGGGGATGTACTGCTGGGGGGGGGGTCTGATCGCCGCCGGCTGTTTGTGATCTGTGGGGGGCTCTTCAAAGCCTCCCTCCGCAGCATTTTCGGCGCTCCCTCCTTCCCCTTACCTCCCTCTCCCTCCATGGGCTGCGCAAGACGGATTTCCGTCCTGCGCATTGAAGGATAGGCTGCAGCCTATCATATGCCGGCGATCCCCGGCCAATCAGAGGCAGCAGCGCCGTGTGATGTAAACAGCGGGGATTTCTTCCCCGCCTGTTTACAGTTCGCTGGCGAGCCGCGATCGACAGCTCTCCGGCTGTTCACGGAGACAGCCTCCGTGAACTGGCATGGAAAGGCCGCTCAATCGAGCGGCCGTTTCCATGCTATACCACTAACGACCCGCCGACGCCTGTCGGCGTTAGGCTGTCGTTAAGTGGTTAAACGCACTGTAAAGCACAGTTGCCAGCTTGTTGTGCAAGTGCTGCATCCTTTCTGCCTTCTGGTAATTTGGTAACATCTCTGCCACTTTGTGCTTATACCGAGAGTCTAGTAGCGTTGCCACCGAGTACAGGTCATTCACCTTGAGTTTTTTTATATGGGGGTCACTCAACAGGCTGGACAGCATGAAAGACCCCATCTGCACAAAGTCGGATTCCGACCTACTAGCCATCTCGTCTTGCTATTCCTCAGTGATGTCAGGTAAGTTCTCCTCCTCCCCCCAGCCACGAACAATACCACAGGAAATGTGAGCAGCACAAGCCCCCTGCTACGCCTGCTGCGGTTGTTTTTCCACCTCCTCCTCAAAGCCACCTTCCTTCTCTGACTCCTCTTCCCCAGACGACTCCTCCTCCCCCCTCCTTTGTGATGCCGCAAGTGTTGATGATGCAGCAGGTGATGTTTTCAACAAATCTTCCTCTTCACGCTCCTCTACAGCTTGATCCACCACTCTACGCATGGCACGCTCCAGGAAGAAAGCGTATGTGATCAAGTCGCTGATGGCGCCTCCACTGCGTCTCACCAGGTTTGTCACCTCCTAAAACGGACGCATGAGCCTGCAGGAATTACGCATGAGTGTCCAGTACTTTGGCCAGGAAATGCCCAGCTCCCCAGAGCATGACCTTTCACTGTAGCTGTACAGATACTCGTTGACGGCTTTCTCCTGTTGTAGCAGGTGGTCAAACATGAGGAGCGTTGAATTCCAGCAAGTCGGGCTATCGCAAATCAAGCACCTCACCGGCAAGTTTTATTTCCACTGAATATCGGCCAAGCGCGGCATGGCCGTGTAGGAAAGCCTAAAAAGGCCCACACACAGGGCCGGTTCTAGACAGGCACATATAAGAGGGCAGACAGAAATTTGCAGGGGGCATAAAAAAAAATCCTGCGCCGCGCCGAAACATGGGCGTGGTCATGCAGCAGACCGTGGGCGTGGTCAAGGGTGGGGCCAAATATACATGAATTTAGCAGTGGTGTTAAAGGTCTGCTGGGATAGTTTGAGCTCTGCTGTAGTGTATCCCCAAAAAATATATGTGATCTGACAGCATTTCACCAAAAATACGTTGCTGATGTATGGCACCCTTAAAGGAAACCAGAGATGATTGATACTGTTTTATACATACCCAGGTCTTCCTCCAGCCCCATGCACACAGATCGCTCCCACGCCGCCGTCCTCCGCTGCCTGCAGCTCCGGTATTGGGTCACGTTAGTTCAGCCAGTCACAGCCAGTCTGCGCAAGAGGAACTGCGCTCTTTACGTATCTCTCCAGCGACCACCGGAGAGATACGTAGAGGGCACACTTCTCTTGCATAAACTGGCAGAACTAACGGGACCCAATACCGCAGCAGCAGGCAGCGGAGGACGGCGGCGTGAGAGCGATCTGTGCGCATGGGGCTGGAGGAAGCCCCAGGTATGTATACAACACTGTCAATCATCTCTGGTACACTTTAAGACATTCTTAATAGGAGACCAGCAGCAGCTACAAATGATTAAATTAGGATACACAAAGCTTAAGAAGCTAGAACAGGCAGTGAAAGAGTTAATAAAAGAAAATGCAGGCTGAAGTGAGCAGAGCAGATAAAAGAGCAGAGAGCAGGTCAGTCAGTGAGACTGAATAGTGAAAGGAAGTGGGGTGAGCCATTACACAGAGTACACCTGACCTATGTGTGGATTGTTCCTGCTCCCTGAGCTACAGATAGGAATCAGTTAGTAATAAAAGAGTATCCCCTGCCCACCAATCATCACAGTAATGTGGGCACAGGTCCTCTAGTCAGTGTGGGAGGTCAGGGGACTCATACATTATACACAACATAGCGTCCATCAGCAGCACACAGGCACAGTCTGACAGGCTGTGTCCTGTGTATGCAGAGAGCTGGGCAGCTGGGACTGGAGACATAAATCACTTGCCTTTTCCTCTCATGTCTCCCCAGCGCGCCCATCGCTCTCATTCAGATACAGATACTTGTGGCTGCTGGCTGGCTGGCCGGGATCACATGGGGCCGGGCAGCCAGTGAGAGAGCAGAGTGTCTCACTCCCCTCTCACTGGCTGCCTGGCCCCATGTGATACCCGACCAGGCTACTGAGTGTCTCTATCTCCGCCCCCCTGTACACAGCACAGCGGAGATAGAGGAGATGTGACTGCGTTCCACGGACCAGGAAGCAGCAGCATTTTTGAGGGGGCAAGAAGACTATTTGAGAGGGCTCTGCCCCCTCTTGCCCCCCCCTAAAGCCGGCCCTGCCCACACACCTTCCTGGACTGCTTCAGGACCTTCTGTAAGCCTGTGTACTTACACACAAATCTTTGGATTATAAGATTGAGCACATGTGCCATGCAGGGTACGTGTCAACTTTCTCAAACTCAAAGCCAACAAGAGATTGCTGCCGTTTTCACACACCACGTTGCCGATCTCCAGTTGGTGCGGGGTCAGCCACTGGTCCACCTGTTTGTTCAGAGAAGCCAGGAGAGCTGCTCCAGTGTGACTCTGGGCTTTGAGGCAAGACATGTCCAAGATGGCGTGACACCGTCTTACATGACATGCAGCATAGGCCCTGGGGAGCTGGCGTTGTGTAGTTGAAGAGGAAATCGCTGCACCAGTAGAGTGGCCCTGCGACTCAGCTGAGGAGGAGGAGGACGACAGCGAAGAGGATGTAGCAGGAGGAGAAGGAGAGGAGGTGGCAGCAGGACTGCCTGCAAGCCACGCACAGCCACGTACTCCCTGCTTGCCAGCGGTCACCAGGTTGACTCAATGTGTGGTATAAGTAAAGTACCTGCCCTGACCGTGCTTGGCAGACCAGGCATCCGTGGTCAGATGGACCCTTGACCCAACGCTCTGTGCTAGAGATGACACCACTTGCCTTTCAACATAACGGTACAGTTTGGGTATCGCCTTTTTTGAAAAATAATTGCGGCCTGATATCTTTCACTGCGATGTCTCAATCGTCACAAGGCCTCAGAGTCCACCAGCTGGTATAGTAACAGCTGGCGAGCTAACCGTTCCGCCAAGCCAGCTGTCAGATGCTGGGCAAGGGGGTGACTGGCAGACATTGGCTTCTTCCGCTCAAAGATTTCCTTAATGGACACCTGGCAGGAACCGCTCAAGATGAGAGGCGGAGTGGAGGAGGGTGGCTGTGAAGGTGCAAGGGATAAAGCGGCTGAAGATGCTGCACCTGAAGGAGGAAGAGGAGAAGGAGGGTGGCTTTTCTTTTGTATGCTGCTTTCCCTCAGGTGGTCATCCCATTGCTGTTTGTGCTTTCTCACCATGTGCCTTCGTAAGGCAGTTGTCCCTACGCGGGTCTTGGTCTTTCCACGATTTTTGGTGGCAGAGAGTACAGATGGCATTGCTCTCACCTGATGCAGACACACACAAAAAATTCCACACCGCTGAGCCCTGGGATGATGGCACTTTGGTGGTGGCGTCAGCAGCTGACCTTAGACGGCATGTTGGCTGGCTGTCCATAGGTGGCGATACATGCCGCCGGACACTGCCACGAGCTGTTTCTGATGACGAGCCCCCCCTGCTTCTTTCAGCAACTCATCTCCTCCTATCTGACTCCCCCTCTGAACTGTCCCCCTCTTCATCTAGTCTATCGGGATCCCACGTGACATCCATGGCAGTATCATCATCATCATAATCATCCTCGACAGCTTCGCTTGTATCAGACACCTCCAAAACTGCACCAACAACAGGTACTTCATCATCCTCACACCTTATGTCCATACTGACGCCTAACTCAGACATATGAGGTGGTGGTGTAACATGCTTAGCGCCGTCATCTTGTAACAATAATGGCTGTTAATCAGTTAATTCCCCACCAAATAACTCCTGCGAACTGTCAAATGGAGCAGATGTGGTGCTAATAGTAGCAGTGAGGCTGCCAGCTGAGAGTTAACCACTTCCCGACTGCCTAACGCACAGGGGCGGCCGGGAAGTGGAGCCCGCAAGGACCAGCTCACCCACAGAGGCGGCGGTCCTTGTAAGGGCATGGGCGGAGCGATCGCGTCATCCGTGACGCGATCCTCTGCCGGCGCCTGTCACCGCTCACTCGCCGCAACATCCCGCCGGCCATACGGAAGCGCCAACGGGATGTTAACCCCGCGATCGCCGCATACAAAGTGTATAATACACTTTGTAATGTTTACAAAGTGTATTATACAGGCTGCCTCCTGCCCTGGTGGTCCCAATGTCCGAGGGACCACCAGGGCAGGCTGCAGCCACCCTATGTCGCACCCAAGCACACTGATTTCTCCCCCCCCCCTGCCCCAGATCACCCACAGCACCCCTCAGACCCCCCCCTGCCCACCCCCCAGACCCCTGTTTGCACCCAATCACCCCCCTAATCACCCATCAATCACTCCCTGTCACTATCTGTAAACGCTATTTTTTTTTAACCCCCCCTGCCCCCTGCCCCCTCCTGATCACCTCCCACCCCTCAGATTCTCCCCAGACCCCCCCCCCCCCAGACCCCCCGCCTCCCCCTCCCTGTGTACTGTATGCATCTATCCCCCTGATCACCTGTTAATCACCTGTCAATCACCCGTCAATCACCCATCAATCACCCCCTGTCACTGCCACCCATCAATCAGCCCCTAACCTGCCCCTTGCGGGTAATCTGATCACCCACCCACACCAATAGATCGCCCGCAGATCCGACGTCAGATCACCTCCCAAGTGCAGTGTTTACATCTGTTATCTACCCTAAACACCCACTAATTACCCATCAATCACCCATCAATCACCCCCTATCACCACCTGTCACTGTTACCCATCAGATCAGACCCTAATCTGCCCCTTGCGGGCACCCAATCACCCGCCTACATGCTCAGATTGCCCTCAGACCCGCCTTATCAATTCGCCAGTGCAATATTTACATCTGTGCTTCCCTGTAATAACCCACTGATCACCTGTCAATCACCCATCAATCACCCCCTGTCACTGCCACCCATCAATCACCCCCTGGCACTGCCACCCATCAATCTGCCCCTAAGCTGCCCCTTGCGGGCAATCTGATCACCCACCCACACCAATAGATCACCCGCAGATCCGACGTCAGATCACCTCCCAAGTGCAGTGTTTACATCTGTTATCTACCCTAAACACCCACTAATTACCCATCAATCACTCCCTATCACCACCTGTCACTGTTACCCATCAGATCAGACCCTAATCTGCCCCTTGCGGGCACCCAATCAGCCGCTTACACGCTCAGATTGCCCTCAGACCACCCCCCCCCCCTTATCAATTCGCCAGTGCATTGGTTACATCTGTTCTTCCCTGTAATAACCCACTGATCACCTGTCAATCACCTGTCAATCACCCATCAATCACCCCCTGTCACTGCCACCCATCAATCACCCCCTGGCACTGCCACCCATCAATCACCCCCTGTCACTGCCACTCATCAATCAGCCCCTAACCTGCCCCTTGCGGGCAATCTGATCACCCACCCACACCAATAGTTCGCCCGCAGATCCGACGTCAGATCACCTCCCAAGTGCAGTGTTTATATCTGTTCTCTACCCTAAACACCCACTAATTACCCATCAATCACCCCCTGTCACTGCTACCTATCAGATTAGACCCCTATCTGCTCCTAGGGCACTCAATCACCCGCCCACACCCTCAGAATGCCCTCAGGCCCCAGCCCTGATCACCTCGCCAGTGCATTGCTTGCATCTATTCCCCCCTCTAATTACACCTTGAGACACCCATCAATCACCTCCTGTCACCCCCTAGCACACCTACCCATCAGATCAGGCCCTAATTTGCCCCGTGTGGGCTCCTGATCACTCGGCCAAACCCTTAGTTCCCCCTCAGACCCCCTTCCGATCACCTCCCCAGTGCATTGATTGCATCTATTTTCCCCTCTACCCACCCCCTGAGACACCCATCAATCACCTCCTGTCACCCCCCTAGCACTCCTATCCATCAGATCAGGCCCAATACAACCTGTCATCTAAAAGGCCACCCTGCATATGACCGGTTCCACAAAATTCGCCCTCTCATAGACCACCTGTCATCAAAATTTGCAGATGCTTATACCCCTGAACAGTCATTTTGAGACATTTGGTTTCCAGACTACTCACGGTTTTGTGCCCGTAAAATGCCAGGGCGGTATAGGAACCCCACAAACTGACCCCATTTTAGAAAAAAGACACCCCAATGTATTCTGTTAGGTGTATGACGAGTTCATAGAAGATTTTATTTTTTGTTAAAAGTTAGCGGAAATTGATTTTTTTTTTTTCACAAAGTGTCATTTTTCACTAACTTGTGACAAAAAATAAAATCTTCTATGAACTTGCCATACACCTAACGGAATACCTTGGGGTGTCTTCTTTCTAAAATGGGGTCACTTGTGGTGTTCCTATACTGCCCTGGCATTTTAGGGGCCCTAAACCGTGAGGAGTAGTCTAGAAAACAAATGCCTCAAAATGACCTGTGATTAGGATGTTGGGCCCCTTAGCGCACCTAGGCTGCAAAAAAGTGTCACACATGTGGTATCGCCGTACTCAGGAGAAGTAGTATAATGTGTTTTGGGGTGTATTTTTACACATACCCATGCTGGGTGGGAGAAATATCTCTGTAAATGGACAATTGTGTGTAAAAAAAATCAAACAATTGTCATTTACAGAGATATTTCTCCCACCCAGCATGGGTATGTGTAAAAATACACCCCAAAACACATTATACTACTTCTCCTGAGTACGGCGGGACCACATATGTGGCACTTTTTTACACCCTAAGTACGCTAAGGGGCCCAAAGTCCAATGAGTACCTTTAGGATTTCACAGGTCATTTTGCGACATTTGGTTTCAAGACTACTCCTCACGGTTTAGGGCCCCTAAAATGCCAGGGCAGTATAGGAACCCCACAAATGACCCCATTCTAGAAAGAAGACACCCAAACGTATTCCGTTAGGAGTATGGTGAGTTCATAGAAGATTTTATTTTTTGTCACAAGTTAGCGGAAAATGACACTTTGTGAAAAAAAAAACAATTAAAATCAATTTCCGCTAACTTGTGACAAAAAAATAAAAACTTCTATGAACTCACCATACTCCTAACGGAATACCTTGGGGTGTCTTCTTTCTAAAATGGGGTCATTAGTGGGGTTCCTATACTGCCCTGGCATTTTAGGGGCCCTAAACCGTGAGGAGTAGTCTTGAAACAAAAATGACCTGTGAAATCCTAAAGGTACTCATTGGACTTTGGGCCCCTTAGCGCAGTTAGGCTGCAAAAAAGTGCCAATCATGTGGTATCGCCGTACTCGGGAGGAGTAGTATAATGTGTTTTGGGGTGTATTTTTACACATACCCATGCTGGGTGGGAGAAATACCTCTGTAAATGACAATATTTTGATTTTTTTACACACAATTGTCCATTTACAGAGTTATTTCTCCCACCCAGCATGGGTATGTGTAAAAATACACCCCAAAACACATTGTACTACTTCTCCCGAGTACGGCGATACCACATGTGTGGCACTTTTTTGCAGCCTAACTGCACTAAGGGGCCCAGAGTCCAATGAGCACCTTTAGGCTTTACAGGGGTGCTTACAAATTAGCACCCCCCAAAATGCGAGGACAGTAAACACACCCCACAAATGACCCCATTTTGGAAAGTAGACACTTCAAGGTATTCAGAGAGGGGCATGGTCAGTCCGTGGCAGATTTCATTTTTTTTTTTTTTGTCGCAAGTTAGAAGAAATGGAAACTTTTTTTTTTTGTCACAAAGTGTCATTTTCCGCTTACTTGTGACAAAAATGAATATCTTCTATGAACTCACTATGCCTCTCAGTGAATACTTTGGGAGGTCTTCTTTCCAAAATGGGGTCATTTGGGGGGTATTTATACTATCCTGGAATTCTAGCCCCTCATGAAACATGTCAGGTGGTCAGAAAAGTCATAGATGCTTGAAAATGGGAAAATACACTTTTTGCACCATAGTTTGTAAACGCTATAACTTTTACCCAAACCAATAAATATACACTGAATGGGGTTTTTTTTTATCAAAAACATGTTTGTCCACATTTTTCGCGCTGCATGTATACAGAAATTTTACTTTATTTGAAAAATGTCAGCACAGAAAGTTCATGTCTTTTTTGATGAATATAATAAAAAGTAAAAATCGCAGGAGCAATCAAATAGCACCAAAAGAAAGCTTTATTAGTGACAAGAAAAGGAGCCAAAATTCATTTAGGTGGTAGGTTGTATGAGCGAGCAATAAACCGTGAAAGCTGCAGTGGTCTGAATGGAAAAAAAGTGGCCGGTCCTTAAGGGGGGTAAAGCCCACGGTCCTCAAGTGGTTAAGTGAGGTGCCAGAATCAGAGCAGGAGGAGGAAGATATGTCACGGTTCCGTGTGGAAGCTGACGAAGATGAGGTGTTCTGTGTTAAATAGTCAACTATGTCCTGACAATTTTGGGAGTTGATGACACGTGCCTTCTGAACACTGTACTTTGGTCCAGGGCTGCACAAAATCACGTCAGCACTACCTCGAACAGACCTGCCAGGTGGCCTGCCTCTGCCTTTTGTTTTGACCATATTGGGGGGGATGAAGTGAAAGGTATGCACTGGCTTGACTAATACAATGTGCAGTCACACAGATACAGTGAAAGGTATACACTGACTTCTGGTATAATACAATGTGCAGTCACACAGATGCAGTGAAAGGTATACTCTGACTGCTGGTATAATGCAATGTGCAGTCACATAGATGCAGTGAAAGGTATACACTGACTGCTGGGATGATATAATGTGCAGTCACATAGATGCAGTGAAAGGTATGCACTGACTGCTGTATAAAGATGAGACGAATACACTTGAAATCTTATACCGAGAATCTGTTATGGAGGGCAAGTCTGCCATCCATTCCAGTGAAAGGTATGCACTGACTGGTATATCAGCGCTGCGTAATATGTTGGCGCTTTATAAATACAATAAATAAATAAATAAAATAATACAATGTGCAGTTACACAGATGCAGTGAAAGGTATGCACTGACTGGTATAATGTCACAATCGCTTCTGCAGCGTGTACTGCTGGCTGCAGTGGTATTGCGACCCAAGCAGTTCTGATGTCATTACATGCATTTGCTTGCATAGTTTGATTTGCACTCAAACAAGTTGCTGATTCCATCTGCAGTGGCTCTGCAGTTCTGGCCAGCTCAGGATTGAATAATTACCATTCACCTGTGTGGGAATCTGCATGTCTGCTCCCATTGGATGACCTCAGTATAAAGGACTGCTTCCTGCAGTGCTCCATGGGCTATCATAGTTTCAGATCAGTCTGTTACTCTGTCTGGGCCCCCCTCGCTCCTAGATCTCGTGTGGACTGCACTGACTCCTGCAAAGGGGTCAGTGAGTCCTTCTGGTCCTGATCCTGTTTATCAGTATTGGTTACTTTGCTGGTCTTGCATCATATATTGGTTCATCACCGATATATACGCATACTAGCGCGTTTGTTATTTTCCTTGTATTCGTGTTACGTTAATACATCAGTGTCGCTGTTATATACGTACTCGAACTGTTTATATCCTGTGTTCAGTCAGTCAGTTTCTAGCACGCTTTGGTAGGTTGCGCGTGTCGTGATCACCCGTGCTTAGTAAGTTCAGTCCTGTTCCTGTTACTTTGTGTGGATTGCGCTCACTTCTGCATAGAAGTAGCAAATCCTTCCTAGTCCTGTTCCTGTTACCTTGCGTGGATTGCGCTCACTTCTGCATAGAAGTAGCAAATCCTTCCTAGTCCTGTTCCTGTTACTTTGCGTGGATTGCGCTCACTTCTGCGTAGAAGTAGCGAATCCTTCTGAGTCCTGTTTCTTGTATTGCTCCAGTTCCTAGCTAGCGTTCCTTGCTTATGTTATATATCGGTTCATCGCCGATATATACATATGTTAGTCAGTCATTTGTAGCTTCATTGATAGCTGTAATTGTAATACGCTAGGAATATCGTATCCATTGTATTTAAGTATTGTTTGTGGTTGCTCGGATATACGCCTGCTCTGTGCGCCATATCTCCTACGGGAGTCAGTCCTCTCCTCCACTAAACTGGGGATATCCTGGTTCCTTGTGCTAGCGTGTGTACCTCCTTCACATCAAGATATACACCACGTGCTGACTGTGGAGAATATACCACCAAGCGTAACATTATGATAGCCCCATTACAGATCCCCATTGTGAAGGAGACATCCAGCAAATATGACACTGTTTATTATGGTTCCTGTTCATTTAAGAGATTTGAGAAACTTAAAGGGAAGGTCCAAGCAAAATTAAAAAATGAGTTTCACTTACCTGGGGATTCTACCAGCCCCATGCAGCCATCCTGTGCCTTCGTAGTCAGTCACTGCTGCTCCAGTCCCCCGCTGGCAGCTTGCCGACCTCGGAGGTCGGCGGGCCGCATTGCGTACATTTTTACGCATTCCCGCTAGTGCAGCAACATTAACACATACATTTTTACGCATTACTGGTTCAATGCGTAAAAATGTACGCATTGAACCAGTAATGTGTAAAAATGTACTGTATGTGTTAATGATCCTGCACTAGCGGGAATGCGTAAAAATGTACGCAATGCGGCCCGCTGACCTCCGAGGTCGGCAAGCTGCCAGCGGGGGACTGGAGCAGCAGTGACTGACTACGAGGGCACAGGATGGCTGCATGGGGCTGGTAGAAGCCCCAGGTAAGTGAAACTCATTTTTTTATTTTGCTTGAACCTTCCCTTTAATTCTGAAACAGAAAATGAGTTTTTTTCTGAATGTACCAGGTTTCTCGCTAATCCAGAATTCCAGGCTACTCCTGTCAGTACCTGGGCATCCCAGATAGTTTATATCTTTTTTTAAGGGAAAACTGTTTCAGCGGGCTTATGACGTCCCGGATCATACCAACTTGAAAGAGCGTCCGCTGGAATTTCTAGCTTTTGTGATCTATAACTGGCTGCACAAAACTAATTTGCCTTTTCCTTTTAATGAGCTCCTGGCAGCTTGTCAATCAGCTGTTCCTTTAACTGCTTGCAAAAATAATCAGCAAGCAGATAGTTGTACTGATAACTTTCCTTCATCTTTGAATAAATCACCTAAGGCAGCAAGGTATAAAGCCAAGCTTAAACGTTCCAAAAGACGTCTACAATCAGCAGAGTCGTTATCCATAGAGACTGCGCATCAGACCTGTAATGAGACTCTGTCATTAGCAGATAATGAAATTCAGTTACCATTCATGGGAGTCAAATGGACTTATGAGACTACTAGTGAACTTTCGTTGCTAGCCAGGGAGAATAAAGATTCTTGTTTAAATGAATTGTCTGAATATAATTATGAAGACATATTACAGAGTATTGAACAGATCAACTTATTTGTGCAGCAAGGGAAATTTGCATATACTACAGTTCAACACTTGTTACAGGTTTTGGAGATTCTTAGGAATAAGAAATCTGCCAATCGCCTGCTAAATAACCCAATACATGTTCCTGCCACAACCACACCTGTGAACTGTGTTCAGCCTGAATGTTCAGCTGTCGTTAAGTGTGCATGGGATCCTCCATTTGAGAAATGGGAGATTGAAGCGCTGGTCTGTGAATTGGAGAGTGATTCAAGTTCATTCTGTCATTTCTTCAGTGCTAAAAGTGAAGCATTATTGAATGCATGCATTAAGTCTGCCTATAATCTAATAAAAACTGGTGTGTGTGTGTGAGAGATCGTGGAAAAGCCGCCATATGTGCTACTGAGCAGGCGGCTGATTCCGGGGTCCACTGCGGCGGTTTGCAGAAGCGTGTGTTTGGTAGCAGGGCAGAACGCGGAAAAGCCGCCGCATGCAACAACAGTAAGGCGGCTGGTTCTGCGTCCAGCGCGGCGGTTTGCACGCGGCAGCGTGTGTCTGGTGTGGCTGAGTCTGTTAGTGCACATAGACTTAGGAATACACGCGCGCGCGCGCTGAGAGGCAGAATTCTTATACTATGCAGGAAGAGTCAGCTGACCATGCCGATCAGCTGACTCCTGAGCAGGATACTATTGGTTGAGCAATTAGGGGTGGTGCTGGAGAGCAGTACTCCATATATAGTTCCTGCTGGTCACTTGCAACTTGTCTGCCGTTGCGATCACTACGTGGAAGCACTCAGACCTAGTCAGATCCTCAGTGTGTTTGAACCAGGTGGACCTGGGAATCCACACTTAGCTAGATTATTTGAATTGTATTCTGTGTTATACCTTAAGCTAGTTCCAGGGTGTAGAGACCAAGGACCTCACACCCAGCTTAGGGAACTGAGTTATCATCTGTGTTATACTTCAGTCTAGTTCCAGGGTGCTGAGACTACGGACCTTGCACCCAGTCTAGGGAAACTGTATTATCATCTGTGTATTCTTCAGACTAGTTCCGGGGTGCTGAGACCAAGGACCTCACACCCAGAATAGGCATTATATGTTATGACTTATAGCTTTTCTGACTACTCTTCTGTCTTCTGATTCGGTACCTCGTATATCTGATATTCCGTTGCCAGACCCTGCTTGACTTGGATACCGAATCAGCCTTCTGTCTTTGTACTTTATCTGTCAGTGTGTTGCCGACCCGGCGTGCCCGACCTCGAGAGCTATCTCTCCCCTTTAAGAGATAGTCTCCAGATCAGATAGTGACATCCATCATAGGTGTCACTCACTCCTAGGCCCTTCCCGTCTCCAGCCTGACTCCTCCCCTCGGAGAGCCTCAGGCTGCTGGAAGGTTCCTGTGTTCTCAGAGCAGTGTCTCTATATTGTCTATCGCCTGCTCAGCAGGTACATCACTCAAAGTATTACTGTTACACCAAACACTCACATATCCATAGGTGTCCAGAGGTTAGCAATATATCTGATTATCGGTGATACTGCAGATCATCAATAATCGGGTATATATCTGCATTCTTGGTAATACTGCAGATCACCAATAATCAGATTCTCTCTGCGTGCTGACACCAATCGTTACAGTGTGGGTATGACTTTGTGGCTCCATTGATCGATATGTGGGAAATGATTTTGGATGATTTTTATGCGACTCAATCAGTTGCTACCAGGGAAAGCACACTGTCAGTTGGAGATTGTTCCACTTCCTCAGTTCCTGAGGCTCCGCAATACAGTCAGGTGACCTCAGAACTCTGTCTCTGAGTTTTCCAGTTTCACAATTGAACTTGACTCCAGATTCGCAAATTTGGCGTTCTGACCCGCCTGCTTCAGCACCTCTGGCTGATTCCACGAGTGATTCAGAGCTCCTTTTGTGTGAAATTGAAGTTCCTGAATGCCTGCCTTGTCCAGTAAATGTTCCTGTAATTCCACCCTGTACCATGGGTAACTCAGTGTTACTTCCCAGTAAGACAGAAGCTACTGATACTTCCTTAACCTTGCCCTGCACAAATTTCTCAGCAGAGGATCCAGAGGTCCTGCTGACTTCTGAGTCCAGTCTAGCCAGTACTCATGAGTCTTTGTTCAGTGAAACAGAAATCAAAGAATTATTGCCTGCCTCAACAAACACTTCTGTAGAATTTACCTGTGTTGATAAAGATCAATTCCTGTCTGATCCAACAGACACCAATAGATGCACTACATCAGTTCCTGAGTCTCAGCAATTATGCTTGGTAGCCTTAGAACCCCAGTATCTGAATTTTCCAATCTCACAGTTGAAAAGCTATGGTTCAGATTCACAAGCCCTGTGTTCTGATCCTCCTGTTTCTGTACCTTGCTCTAGTTCCACGAATGGTTCTGAGCATCTATCATGTGAACCTAAAATCACAGAATCATTGCCTTGTTCAGAAAATATTCCTGTGAATTCGCCCTGTACCATGAATTGTTCAATTCTTTCCAATGAAACTCAGCTCACAGAATCATTATGCTGTCCAGCAGGTGCTTCCCTGGTTCTGCCCTGCAATATGGACTGTTCAGCAGTGTTGCTCGGATACCTCATTATCCTATTCGAGTTTGGTCGAATTCGGATAGTAAACTATCCGAATTCACTCGAAGTCGGATATCCGATGTAATCGAATATCCGATTCGACCTCGGATATCCGACGTCACTATCCGAGTCTGTATTCGAGTAAAATATTCGAGCTGGCCTTAAATAGCTTGTAAAACTTGTATAGGAGGTCAATGATGCATGAAACCACCTTTTTTATGAAGAAAAACATCAAGTGATTATGTGGTGATGTTGTAGTTATAAAAAAGGTCTCAAAAAAAGTAAATTAACTTCATGAAAAGTGTTTGCATGAGAAGGTGTGTCCAAAATGGTTGTTGGAAGTCTTCATTTACGTCGTCTTCATCTTCTTCTTCTATATCTTCTTCTTCTATATCTTCTTCTTCTTCTTCTTCTATATCTTCTTCTTCTTCTTCTATATCTTCTTCTTTTTCTTCTTCATCTTCTTCTTCTATATCTTCTTCTTCTATATCTTCTTCTTCTTCTATATCTTCTTCTTCTTCTATATCTTCTTCTTCTTCTTCTATATCTTCTTCTTCTATATTTTCTTCTTCTTCTATATCTTCTTCTTCTTCTTCTATATCTTCTTCTTCTATATCTTCTTTTTCTATATAGTCTTCTTCTATATCTTCTTCTTCTTCTATATCTTCTTCTTCTTCTTCTTCTATATCTTCTTCTTCTTCTATATCTTCTTCTTCTTCATCTTCTTCTTTTTCTTCTTCTGTATCTTCTTCTTCTATATCTTCTTCTTCTTCATCTTCTTCTTTTTCTTCTTCTGTATCTTCTTCTTCTATATCTTCTTCATCTTCTTCTATATCTTCTTCTTCTATATCTTCTTCTATATCTTCTTCTTCTTCTATATCTTCTTCTTCTATATCTTCTTCATCTTCTTCTATATCTTCTTCTTCTTCATCTTCTTCTATATCTTCTTCATCTTCTATATCTTCTTCTTCTATATCTTCTTCTTCTTCTATATCTTCTTCATCTTCTTCTATATCTTCTTCTACTATATCTTCTTCTTCTTCATCTTCTTCTTCTTCATCTTCTTCTTCCTCTTCTTCTCTATCATTATATTATGTGTCTTGGTTTTCCTTTCTTTTGTAATATTTTATTTTACTTCATTTGTGGAAATATTTTATAGTAATAACACCATAGTTATATTTGTGTTGATGGCATAATAGGTAGGTAGTGGCACATTGCAAGCCACAGCGCCTTTTTCTGTGTACCCTGGTGGTGGTAAAACACAGACATCAGCAGGAGGAGGAAGTAGTAGTTGCAGGCTTGCAGCTATTTGTAGTGTGTGGTAATAGTCGGTCGGTACTCGGTAGGAGAGTGGGTGGGCAGGTGGCAGTAAAAATAGTTCTTCTTCTGTTCTCCCTGGCAGTGGTAGCAGCACACAGACAGCAGAAGCTCAATGCAGCTACAGGAGGAGGAGTAATGTGTGTCAGGCAGTGTGATGTGACTGACATAATAGGCCCTGGTACCTAGCGGTGGTACCAGGGCCATAAATGAACATCATGAGGTTCTAGACAGCGGTCGTGAAGCCCACATTGTGTCCAATACACAATTGGGACAGCACAGTTGTCAACCTGGACACCTCTAAAATAATTACAATTTTTTTTTTTAATTATTGCAGCTATTGTTGAGCGTAATAGCTGGTGGCGCTTGTGCAGCAGCACCTTGTAATGTGTTCCCTGGCAGCGGAGAGGAGACACAGACAGCAGGAGGAAATATAACAGCAGGCAGCGTGAGGAGGATAAGTGTGTGTGGCAGACTCTCTAAAATAATTACAATTTTTTTTTTCAAATTAATGCAGCTATTTTTGAGCGTAATAGCTGGTGGCGCTTGGGCAGCAGCACCTTGTAATGTGTTCCCTGGCAGTGGAAACACACAGACAGCAGGAGGAAATATAACAGCAGGCAGCGTGAGGAGGATAAGTGTGTGTGGCAGACTGGCATTTGGCAGCAGGCAGGAGGGCAGGCAGCGAGACATAGTAGGCCCTGTGTCCTAGCGGTGGTCCCAGGGCCGTAAATGAACAGCATGAGGTTCCAGACAGCGGTCGTGAAGCCCACATTGTGTCCAATACACAATTGGGACAGCACAGTTTTCAACCCGGACACCTCTAAAATAATTACAATTTTTTTTTCAAATTAATGCAGCTATTTTTGAGCATAATAGCTGGTGGCGCTTGGGCAGCAGCACCTTGTAATGTGTTCCCTGGCAGCGGAGAGGAGACACAGACAGCAGGAGGAAATATAACAGCAGGCAGCGTGAGGAGGATAAGTGTGTGTGGCAGACTGGCATTTGGCAGCAGGCAGGAGGGCAGGCAGCGAGACATAGTAGGCCCTGGGTCCTAGCGGTGGTCCCAGGGCCGTAAATGAAAAGCATGAGGTTCCAGACAGCGGTCGTGAAGCCCACATTGTGTCCAATACACAATTGGGACAGCACAGTTTTCAACCCAGACACCTCTAAAATAATTACAAATTTTTTTTTTCAAATTAATGCAGCTATTTTTGAGCGTAATAGCTGGTGGCGCTTGGGCAGCAGCACCTTGTAATGTGTTCCCTGGCAGTGGAAACACACAGACAGCAGGAGGAAATATAACAGCAGGCAGCGTGAGGAGGATAAGTGTGTGTGGCAGACTGGCATTTGGCAGCAGGCAGGAGGGCAGGCAGCGAGACATAGTAGGCCCTGTGTCCTAGCGGTGGTCCCAGGGCCGTAAATGAACAGCATGAGGTTCCAGACAGCGGTCGTGAAGCCCACATTGTGTCCAATACACAATTGGGACAGCACAGTTTTCAACCCGGACACCTCTAAAATAATTACAATTTTTTTTTTAAAATTAATGCAGCTATTTTTGAGCATAATAGCTGGTGGCGCTTGGGCAGCAGCACCTTGTAATGTGTTCCCTGGCAGCGGAGAGGAGACACAGACAGCAGGAGGAAATATAACAGAAGGCAGCGTGAGGAGGATAAGTGTGTGTGGCAGACTGGCATTTGGCAGCAGGCAGGAGGGCAGGCAGCGAGACATAGTAGGCCCTGGGTCCTAGCGGTGGTCCCAGGGCCGTAAATGAACAGCATGAGGTTCCAGACAGCGGTCGTGAAGCCCACATTGTGTCCAATACACAATTGGGACAGCACAGTTTTCAACCCGGACACCTCTAAAATAATTACAAATTTTTTTTTTAAAATTAATGCACCTATTTGAGCGTAATAGCTGGTGGCGCTTGGGCAGCAGCACCTTGTAATGTGTTCCCTGGCAGCGGAGAGGAGACACAGACAGCAGGAGGAAATATAACAGCAGGCAGCGTGAGGAGGATAAGTGTGTGTGGCAGACTGGCATTTGGCAGCAGGCAGGAGGGCAGGCAGCGAGACATAGTAGGCCCTGGGTCCTAGCGGTGGTTCCAGGGCCGTAAATACACAGCATGAGGTTCCAGACAGCGGTCGTGAAGCCCACATTGTGTCCAATACACAATTGGGACAGCACAGTTTTCAACCCGGACACCTCTAAAATAATTACAATTTTTTTTTTTCAAATTAATGCAGCTATTTTTGAGCGTAATAGCTGGTGGCGCTTGGGCAGCAGCACCTTGTAATGTGTTCCCTGGCAGCGGAGAGGAGACACAGACAGCAGGAGGAAATATAACAGCAGGCAGCGTGAGGAGGATAATTGTGTGTGGCAGACTGGCATTTAGCAGCAGGCAGGAGGGCAGGCAGCGAGACATAGTAGGCCCTGGGTCCTAGCGGTGGTTCCAGGGCTGTAAATACAAAGCATGAGGTTCCAGACAGCGGTCGTGAAGCCCACATTGTGTCCAATACACAATTGGGACAGCACAGTTTTCAACCCGGACACCTCTAAAATAATTACAATTTTTTTTTTCAAATTAATGCAGCTATTTTTGAGCGTAATAGCTGGTGGCGCTTGGGCAGCAGCACCTTGTAATGTGTTCCCTGGCAGTGGAAACACACAGACAGCAGGAGGAAATATAACAGCAGGCAGCGTGAGGAGGATAAGTGTGTGTGGCAGACTGGCATTTGGCAGCAGGCAGGAGGGCAGGCAGCGAGACATAGTAGGCCCTGGGTCCTAGCGGTGGTCCCAGGGCCGTAAATACACAGCATGAGGTTCCAGACAGCGGTCGTGAAGCCCACATTATGTCCAATACACAATTGGGACAGCACAGTTTTCAACCCGGACACCTCTAAAATAATTACAATTTTTTTTTTTCAAATTAATGCAGCTATTTTTGAGCGTAATAGCTGGTGGCGCTTGGGCAGCAGCACCTTGTAATGTGTTCCCTGGCAGCGGAGAGGAAACACAGACAGCAGGAGGAAATATAACAGCAGGCAGTGTGAGGAGGATAAGTGTGTGTGGCAGACTGGCATTTGGCAGCAGGCAGGAGGGCAGGCAGCGAGACATAGTAGGCCCTGGGTCCTAGCGGTGGTTCCAGGGCTGTAAATACAAAGCATGAGGTTCCAGACAGCGGTCATGAAGCCCACATTGTGTCCAATACACAATTGGGACAGCACAGTTTTCAACCCGGACACCTCTAAAATAATTACAATTTTTTTTTTTCAAATTAATGCAGCTATTTTTGAGCGTAATAGCTGGTGGTGCTTGGGCAGCAGCACCTTGTAATGTGTTCCCTGGCAGTGGAGACACAGACAGCAGGATGAAATATAACAGCAGCAGCAGCAGGTGTATGTGTGTGTGGCAGTCGTCACTTCATGTACCCCTCTCGCCGACAACAGGGGCCATGGATTCGCCTTCCACCCAAGCCTGGTTCATTTTGAGAAACGTCTGGCTGTCCACAGACTTGTGAGACAGACGAGATGGCTTCTCAGTGACGACTCCACCGGCTGCACTGAAGCAACGCTCTGACAGTACGCTGGAAGGAGGGCAGGAGAGCACTTCCAGGGCGTACTGCGCAATACTCCATGGGATCCACAGGGGCCACGCTGTCAAGCCCGCTGAAGGACCCCATATAGTCAGCCACCATGCGGGTCAAGCGCTGCCTGTGACTGGAGAAGGATGCTGCTGCAGGCACCTTCTATCTAGTCCTTGGCAGCTCTACACTCATGTAGAGCTCTTGGGTCAGAGACAGCAGGTCTGTGGTGCGCGAGCGCTTGCTGCTGGTGGATGCAGGCACCTGCTGCTGCCTCTGTGCTGGCTGGAAAGTGGGGGTGGATGGCTCAGGGAAGGCTTCCTGCAAGCGCTCAACAAGGGACAGCTGCAAATCCCTCATTTGTTGCGCACGGTCTCCTCCTGCAGGCAGGAGCTGGCTGAGCTCCCCCTTCAGACGTGGGTCCAGCATCATGCAGATCCAGATGTCCTCCCTCTGCTTCATCTGGATCACCCTTGGGTCCTTGTGCAGGCACCTCAGCATGTGCGCTGCCATTGGGAACAGTCTGGCCACGTCTGTTGGCACATCATCGGCAGCCCCAGAGCCGACATTGCTGTCCTCCTCTGCCTCCTCCACCTCATCCTCTCTCCACCCCCGCACCAGCTCAGCTGCGCTCTGCTGCTCCCCCTCATCAGCAGCAAGGTCAGGGACCTCCACCAACTCTGAGCCCTCCTCCTCAGAGGTGGCCTGTGAAGCTGCCTGCAGCTCCTGCTGGTCCAAGGCTGCCGCTCCCTCTTCCACCAGTGCATACAGGGCCATGTCCAGCACACACACCAAGGGGACCCACTCGCACACCATTGCATGGTCCCTGCTCACCATGTTGGTGGCCTGCAGGAAGGGTGCCAGGACTGAGCACACCTGCTGCATGTGCCCCCAGTCCTCCGTGGAGATGATGGACGGGAGGTTGGTGGCGGCACGCCAAGTTGCAGTGAGGGAGGCAACTGTTGCTCGTGCAACGTACTGGCTGACAGCCTGCCTCTGTTCAACCAGACGCTCCAACATCGCCAGAGTGGAGTTCCAGCAAGTTGGAACATCGAGCATGAGCCGGTGCTGTGGCAGGTGCAGCTCCTTCTCCATCTCTTCCAGGCTCGCCACGGCTGCAGGTGAGTGCCGGAAGTGACGCACAACCTTCCTTGCTGCCTCAAGGAGTCGGTCCATCCCCTGGTAGGTCCGCAGGAACTTTTGGACTACCAGGTTCAGGACGTGCGCCAGGCAGGGGATGTGGGTCAGGTCTCCCCTGCTGATGGCAGCGACCAGGTTTGCCCCATTGTCGGACACCACCTCTCCGACTCTGAGGCCTCTGGGGGTCAGCCAATTCCTCTCCTGCTCTCAGAGTTTGGCCAGGACGTGGTTCGCCGTCAGTTTGGTCTTCCCCAGGCTGACCAATTCCAGCAGCGCTTGGCAGTGGCGGGGCTTCACGCTGCTGCTGAGGCGGGGGGTTTGGGCTGGTGTGGCGGAGGATGGAAGCGGATCAGAGGAACCTGCTGCTGTTCCGCTGACCCTGCATGGTGGCACAACCCACTGCGTTGTTGGTGCTGGTGCTGCTCTGGCAGTGCCGGCCGATGCTGCTCCCCCCTCCTCACCCCCTTCCACCAAGCTGACCCAATGCGCAGTGAAGGACAGATAGCGGCCTTTCCCAAACCGGCTGCTCCACGAGTCCATGGTGACATGGACCCGTTGACCCACCGCGTGCTCCAGCCCTCTCCCGACATTGGCCATCACAGAGAGGTGAAGTGCAGGGATGGCCGTGCGTGCAAAATAATGTCGGCTGGGGATTGGCCAATCGGGGGCTGCACACATCAGGAGCGCATGCATGTCGCTCCCCTCCTGCACAAGGGAATAAGGCAGGAGTTGGGAGCACATGGCCCGTGCCAGCAAGCCGTTCAGCTGACGCACGCGACGGCTGCTGGGAGGCAGAACCCTGACCACCCCCTGGAAGGTGTCGCTGAGCAGGGTCTGGCGAGGTCTTTTGCTGGCACGGGAAGCAGTGGAGGGAGCAGAGGAGGCCACTGAGGACTGGCTGCCAGAACAGGCCTCAGTGTCGGCGGCAGGAGTTGCAGAGGGAGGAGGAGCAGTGCGTTGCTGACGCACTCCTGCTGCCGATGGCTTCGCAGTGGTGGCGGGTCTGCCACTGCCACTGCCAGCTTCTTTCAACTTCACGAACTCCTCATGCTCGTGAAAGTGTTTCCCTGCAAGGTGGTTGACCAGAGAGGTGGTGCCAAACGCAGAGGGCTCCTTCCCTCTGCTGAGCTGCTTGCGGCACTGGTTGCAGGTGGCATACTTGCACTCCAAATATGGAAGGGTGAAAAAATTCCATATTGGGGAGGTGAAGTTGCCCCTTCGGCTGGAAGGTGCTGCTCTGGTCTCCCTGTGGTGGTTAGGGGGGGGTTCTTGGTGCGGCTGGTGGTGGCACTGGCAGAACTCGTCTCCTGATCAGCACGCTGTGTGGCCTGCATACCACGCCCACTTGTGATCCTGCCCATGCCTGCGATGCTGATCCTTCTAGCAAGGCCCGCAGACGCATCCTCCTCCTCCTCCTCAGAGCTGATGACATCCCCACTCCCAGGACCTGGCAACCAGTCTTTGTCCTGCTCCCTGTTATCATCATCCTCCCCCTCCACAAACATGTCCTGCTGGGCTCCCCCAAACTCCCCTTCTGCATGCATGGGCGGATGGACAGTCACCACTGTCTGACTGTCCAAAGCATCATCCCCCAAAGTGCCCATGAGCATTCCTTCCTCTGCCAATTCTTCCGCAACAGCACTCCATACCTTCTCTGTGCTTGGGGTCCATAAGAAGGTGCTGAGTGACAGGGTGCTGGTGTCGCCCGCTGGGGCTGGAGAACTGCACTCCTCCTCCTCTCCCCCAGGCAGTGCTGGGCGGCTGCTGCTGCTCTTGCGAACAGGAGTGGTGGCGGCTGTGGAGGACTCTGTTCCAGAGCTAATGGTGGCCTGCTCATCCACCATCAGTTCCACCACAGCGTCTGCGTCCTTCTCCTCAATAGGACGGCTACGACCTGGCGGTGGGAGGAACATCTGGGCCACACGCTGCTGCTGCTGCTGTGTCTCTGCAGCGTGACTCCCAGCTGTTGGGCGGCCAAGGCCAGTGGCTAACGGCGGAATAGCCACTGGTGTAGACGCGCATGGTGGTGGTGGCGCAGCTGCCACGCCCACGACCTCCTCTCTTGGCGATGCCCTTGCTGCCCCTGCCCAGACCGCGGCTGCCAGTGCCAGACATTGTATATTTTTAATATTATACAAATGAAAAAAAAAACGTATGTATGTAAAGGCGGGTGGGACAAGTGGGGTACTTTAATGGGGTGGGACTGGTGGTGGTGGGTGTGTGAGGTGACGGACAGGTGTACTCTACAGCAGAGATCGGTGTAGCGCTAACGAGAGAGTGCGCACTGCGCACACAAAGACCCTAGCTGACTGACGGTGTCCCTATACACAGACTACAGTACAGTACAAGTCAGCAAATACACAATAGAAGTAATAAACAATAGGATGGGTGTAGAACTAACGAGAGGGTGCGGACAGCGCAGACGTGCACTGACTGCGCACACAAAGACCCTAGGTAACGCGGTGACGGACGGTACCTATACACAGACTAGAGTACACTACTACAGTACTAACTAAACAATAGAAGAATCTAGCTAAACAATACAACAGGTGTGACTAGATTACAGAGAGCAGATACAGCAGGACAGGTATAGCAGTAAAGCTGGGCCTTGCTAACTATAAAATAGTACAATATCTATCTAACACAGAAGTAGTACAGTAAGGACAGGTGAGAGCACAGGTGAGGTGAGGTAACTAGAGACTAGAGCAAGAGCACAGAGCAGGGCAGGCACAGGGCCTAGCTGCTGGCTGCAGGCCTGCAGCAGCAGCACCAGTGACAGACTCTCCCTCCCTAGTCCCTAATCACACAACCTAAACTGCCTAAAATACAATCTATCTACAATACAAAGTGTAGCACTGACTCCCACAGGAGCTGCTGTAAGAGTTGGGTTCTCCTACTGTCCCCAGTGATGACCCGTCCTGTGAAAGGACCCTCTAATACTCCGACACACCAATAACTATAAGGGGTTTTATTAGGGGCAGACAAGATGCCCTGTGAGAAGGGTGTGGGCAAACAGGGTTCACAATGGTATAGGGGTACAATGGCATCAGATAAAAGCAACAGCTTAGTGACAATGGGTTAGTGAAGCAAAAATAGCAGTTCAATAGTGCAACAGTCATAAATAGAGTTTGTTCCCCTGTCCACCCGTGAAGAGACTCTGCCCCTTAATGCACTGGGTGAGAGAGAGACAAAACTGCTGTACAATTCTTAACAATCAAACAGGCAAACAGTTATATGCAATTCACACAAATAGCAGAGGAGGTGCAACTAGCTACTGCACTTAGCTAAAACATTTCAAACCCTGACTAACCACTGGCCAGTGGTGAAACTGCTATAAAGTCTGCTAGCGGTGGGGCCCATTCAAGTTACAGTTGGAGCGCTCAGACCTTCAAGAGAAGGTATTTGTAATCCACATGGCACGACCAGCTCTCCAAAAGACTCTGAGCTGAGAGGGGCAGTGGTCCCTTCTCGCTCGCCAGGCGAAGGCACAATTAAACGCAAAGTACTGTGGCCACAGGCCCCTCACCCATCTAGTCGCTGCAGCAAGAAACCTTCAGTAATGGCTTGTCCTCTGGGCTGGGTGAGATGATTCCTCCTGTCTGGTCGCTGGTGGCTTGATGATTCCTCCTGTCTGGTCGCTGGTGGCTTGTTTCGCGTCCAACTCCTTGCTATCCTGGCTTCAAAGCATCAATTGGAGCCTGATTGTACTCCTCTTTCTGCCCTGGTCCGTTCCTCTGAACCACAAGAAGATCGCTTACGCAGAGGCTGGGACAGAGAGATCCACACGTCTCTCCAGCCTCTCTCCTTTGTCCTTTTTTCCTTTGTTCTCCCTCTCTCTCTTGCCCTTCCCCCATCACCCCCCTTTGTCCACTTCCTTTAGCTCTGAAAGAGGGGTCAGGTTTCCATCGTGTGGTGGGTATAAATATTGCAGTCTCAATCCACTGATGTTACACTCTCCCCCCACTGAAAGTCTTTGGTCCCCAAAGAACAAAGTTTTAACTACAAATTAACTTAATACCTACATGTAACTAGGTAACTGAAGCTATCCTGAGTTGTGGGCAGTGGGACTTCCCACCATGGTGTGTCGGGTACAGGGCAGGAGGTATCACACACTGGTACAGTGGTCTGATGGACTTGTGTCTCAGTAGATCTGCAGACGGTGGTGATGGCTTCTTCAGAACTGTTTCCTCTGGAGTCATATGTCAACCTCAGGGGAGGTTTGATTTGTCGCTTGGTTCTCTGCTCCATAGGCTCTAGGGGTTCTCTGGCAGGGAATTCAGTTACAACCTCTCTCGCGGGGATTCTGTTACAATCTCCCGAGGTGGCATTGATGGGGCCTCAGCAATAGTTTGGGTCTCTCCTTCCTCTTCAAGCTCAGTGGGTACCTGTTCTGGCCCCTCCTCAACCTGGGCCTGTGGTATGAATTCTTGTGCATCAGCTCTTAATGGCCTAGAGTAGGTGTCCTCTATAGGCGGTGTGGAAACAATGGGGTCAAACCGCCACAGCCATTCCATCTCCAGGTCCTCTTCCTCGTCATCCTCTTCTTCCTCTGCAGTAGAAGGCAATTGTGACCGAGTTACTGGGGTTCGTTTAGGCAGGGATGGTTCACGTGGAGGGGGCACCCGCACTGTTTCATTCAGTGGTAGAAGGTGATTGCGGTGCCAAGTCTTCAAGGGCCCTGTCTTCCCCTCTGGACGGAGCTGATACACTGGAAGGCCGGGCAACCGTGCACAAACAATGTATGGCTGTGAGCTCCACCGGTCAGCTAACTTCTGCTTCCCATGAAGGCCCAGGTTCCTCAATAACACCCGGTCACCCGGTTGTAAGTCATGGACCCGAACCCTCAGATCATATCTCCTCTTGTTTTGCTGTTCCCGAATATTGGAAGCACTTTGGGCCTTTTCATAGGCAGTTTTCAGGTTCCTCCGAAGTCGGTCAACATAGCCTTTATGAGATGCAGCTGAAGTCCCATCAGTGGAGGTGCCAAAGGCAAGATCTACTGGTAGTCGAGCTTCTCTCCCAAACATTAGCATGTAAGGTGAATATCCTGTCGTATCGTGCTTTGTGCTGTTGTACGCATGGACCACTGCTGAGACATATTTACTCCAGTGCTGCTTCTTTTCAGAGGTAAGTGTCCCTAACATATTCAAAAGTGTGCGATTGAACCGCTCGGGTTGCGGATCGCCCTGGGGGTGGTAAGGAGTAGTCCGTGACTTTTGCACCCCCACCACTTGCAATAACTCTTTGATGAGTTTACTCTCAAAGTCTCGACCTTGGTCTGAATGAAGCTGCTGCGGTAGACCATAATGGACAAAGAACTTCTCTACTAGGACTTTGGCTACTGTGGAAGCTTTTTGGTCCCTTGTGGGGAAAGCTTGGGCGTATCGGGTAAAGTGATCAGTCACCACTAAGATACTTCCTTGTCCGCTCATATCTGGTTCCAGGCACAGGAAATCCATGCATACCAACTCCATGGGGCCTTGGCTCTGTAGGTGACCCATTGGGGCAGATCTAGTGGGCAAGGTCTTTCGTTGTATACACCGCAGACATGAGTGGCAGTAGCTTTCTATTTCAGCCCTCATACAGGGCCAGTAGAATCTATCTTTGACTAGGCCGAGAGTCCTCTCTGCTCCCAAATGACCATGGTCATCATGCAAGGCCACTAGTATTGTCTCTCTGTGTTTTTTCAGGAAGGAATAACTGCCACTTTTCTTCCAGATCATCAACAGGAGCTCTACGGTAGACCAGTCCGTCTCGGAGCTGTAGCCGATTCCATTCTCTGTAAACCATCTTGGCCTTCTCAACAGATTCAGTTTGCAGGAGCTCTGGTCGTTGGCTTTCTAGGGCCTCCAGGGTCAGTCGGCAGAGGGGATCTTCTGACTGGTCCTGCTTCAGATCCTTTTTTCTAAGGATGGGCAAGCTCCCATCCTTCAATTGGGTCAGGTTGCAGTAGAGTTTGGGGACCCCTTTTGTACTGACTCCAACAACTTCAGCCCCTGTCACTCCTCTGACCCAATGTTCTGCCCCCTGGCACAAGGCTTGTATCCCTTCTGGGGTCAGCTGAGTCCAGTCTCTTTCCGAAGCTCCAGTGTTATGAGGCCTTCTGGACAGGGCATCAGCATCTCTGTTCCCCACTCCTGGTCGATACTTCAAGCTGAAGCGGAACTCAGCCAGTGCAGCTAGCCATCTGTGTCCTGTAGCATCTAACTTAGCAGTAGTGAGGATGTAGGTGAGTGGGTTGTTGTCTGTCTTGACTACAAATTCAGCCCCATACAGGTAGTCCCTAAGCTTGTCTACTACTGCCCATTTAAGAGCCAAGAACTCCAGCTTGTGGGTAGGATAGTTCTTCTCAGATGGGGAGAGACTTCGACTCACATAAGCAACAGGTCTTAGATGCCGTTCATGCTCTTGGTACAGCACTCCACCGAGCCCTTCTCTACTAGCATCCACATGCAGTTCATAAGGAAGAGTAGGATCAGCATAGGCTAGGACTGGGGCATGGGTTAGACTCCACTTCAGCTGCTGAAATGCTTCCTCACAACGATCGGACCACTCTTCCTGTATTGACTCCCGAGGTCTTCTGGGCCCTTTGCCTGATTGAGCCTCGTCTGAAAGTTTCGAGTCGCTTTCCTCACCTTCATTCTTTAAGAGCTCAGTAAGGGGTTGGGCCATCTTGGCAAAACCCTCCACAAATCTTCGGTAATAGGAGCAAAACCCCAGGAATGATCTCAATCCCGCTACATCTTGTGGTCTAGGCCAATTGACCACAGCTTCCAGCTTCTTGGGGTCTGTGGCCACGCCTTCAGCTGAGACTACATGCCCCAGATAGGTGACAGACGGTTGGCAAAACTGGCACTTCTCAAGGGACAGTTTCAGTCCTTCTTCCTGAAGTCGACTCAGTACTTTCTCCAGCCTTTGCTCATGCTCCTCCAGTGTTCTTCCAAAGACAATCACGTCATCCAGATACACCAAGACTTCTAGCAGATGCATGTCTCCCACTGTGCGCTCCATCAGCCTCTGGAAGGTTGCAGGCGCTCCTGAAAGACCTTGAGGCATTCTTTCAAATTCGTAGAACCCCAAAGGGCAGATAAAAGCGGTCTTCTCTTTGTCATCGGGGTGCATGGGAATTTGGTAATACCCACTGCGCAAATCCAGTACACTGAACCACTTAGCTCCTGTTAGGCAATGTAGGGCATCTTCTATTCGTGGGGTTGTGTACTGATCTGGGGTGGTACGACGGTTAAGAGTGCGATAGTCTATGCACATTCGGATGGAACCATCCTTCTTCCGAACCACCACTATGGGAGAGGCATAGGGACTTCGGGATTCACGGATCACTCCAGCTCTCTTCAACTCTGCAATCTGTTCCCTCAAATCTTCCAAATCCCCAAATGGAATCCGACGAGATCTCTCTCTGAAAGGCTTGTCTTCCTGTAGGCGTATGCGATGTTGAGTACTTTTCGCACACCCAACATCAAATTCACTCTTGGAGAATAACTCTCGCCGTTTCAGAAGCAGGGCTTGAATCCTGCTCTTCCATTCTGGAGATATCGGGGAGTCTGCTGGGTAGAAGCAGTCTACAGGGATTCCATCTTCAGTTCCCCCCACTGAAAGGGATGGCGAAATTGGGGTGACTGAGCCTACCTGTCCAAGAAGCATCCGGGCTTTGATCCTCACTGGGGAGTCAGTGGTGTTACAAACACTGACGGAGATCTTTCCTTGAGCCTTCTGTAGTGCCTTTGTTGGGATCACTTCAGGGATCAACTCTATCCCGGGGGCTGTCTTCTCTCCAGGGATGGTTTCTAGCAGGACATGCGGTCCCGGCAGATCCCAGCTCAGTCTTACTGATGCCTGAAGGCATGCCACTTCCCCTGGTTGCAACAGTTTCTCCTTCTTCCCCAATCGCCACAATCTTCCTACTCCCTCGGCTGGAGCCCTCTGTTCTTGGACTAAACGTTGGTAGACTGGATGAAGCATGGGGTGCACACCTTCTGGTGGTAGATCATAGCAGGAGGCTATGGGGGACAAGATTCGTCTTATCAGGTCTGTATTAGTCCCCACAATTAAAGAACTTCTCACTGAACCTGGGGGTCGAGAACATACAATGGCCAAGGTGTCAAAGGTTCCCGGTTGCCCAACAACCAGTGGGTCAAAGGTCAACTTGATCTGCAGATACCCATCATAGGGGAGCTGCTCGGTTCCAATTCCCCAGATCTCTAGGTCTTTTAATTCTCGCAGGGGCAGGTGCTGCAGATACTTATCATAGAAGTCCCGATATAATAAAGTCACTTGTGCACCCGAGTCAAGTAACGCTCTTGTGAAGATGCCCTCTATTTGAACAGGCACCACTGGAGAGGGGCCCACTAAGTTAGCAGGGATTTGCCCAGAAGGAGGTGTACTTGTAGGCCTGGCTGGTTGAGCTTGTACTCCTTTTGGCCTCCTGTTACGCTCTAAGCGATGCTCCTGGTGGCCTTTCTCACATTGATGTGTATTTCTTCCCTGTACACTGGGGCCCATTGCTGAGGGAGGCGTATTTGATTGTCTCTTAGGAATCCTACTCAAGGGTTCCTGTACGATTGCCCAGTCAGCCTTTTGATGCGGGCTGGAGCTGTCTGAAGCAAGTGGGCTCCCGGCTTGCTCCTTCACCGGGGCCCTCTGAAGTTTTCCGCCGGCTTGGCAGGTAAAAGATCCTGTAGGGCCTGGCGCACTTCCTCTGTTAAGGTCCGAGAGTGCTGGGGTTTAGGGCATTGGGCTCGGTAATGTCCAGTTTGCCCACAATTAAAGCACTCTACTCCGGCTGAATATCTTCTACTCTTCATTCCTCTGGATAGCTGTGAGCCCTCTGGGGTAGGGTGTGCAATAGCTCTCTGCAGATCAGCCATGGACTGTTGCATCCCTGCCTGAGTCTCTATCACTTGCATCATTGACCTCTGAATCTCAGTAAAAGCTTGTTGTAAAGTGGAATTTGACTGCACCATCTGGGTTATCGCCTGAGTGAGGGCCTCAGCAGTAGAAGGGGTCTTACTGTCCATCTCTCCCGGAGCTTCCAAGGGGGTTCGTGCTAAGTACACAGATGCACTACCACTACTTCGCCCAGAACCAGCAGAGGTGGTCATCTTCTGGGACTTAGCGGACAACAGTGTCTCTTCCTCTCGAATGGCCTTAATCAGTTTTGAGTAGGTGAAAAGGTCACTTCGGTCTCTCATTTGAATTTTCAGCATGATAGGGTCTAAAGGTTGTGCACCTTTTAGGATCTGAGTCAATAAAGCCTCACTTGCATTGTCTTGTGCCATTCCCTTTTTTAGGATTGCTTGGTGTAGGATCTTGTCCAGGCGAGTGACAAAGGTGGATAGGCGTTCCCCTTCCTCTTGGTAGGTATGTCCAAACCGATGTATCAAGTCAGCACAACTTTCTATTTGCCCAAAAACTTCACGAAGGGCATCCAGACACTCTGTGGCAGTGCAACCTGGCTGGTCTCTTTTAAGATTCCGGACAACATCTGAAGCAGGGGCACGTAGACTCTCTACAATCCTCTGTCGCTTGACTGTATCTGAGACCTCCCACTCATCTAAGGCCTGTGCAGCCTGGTCTATCCAGGTCTCAAAGTCATCTTCCCCGGATGGGACAGGTATCTGCCCAGAACAAACCCTCAGTTTTCTGTACCCATAACTGATAGGTTGGAATGAATTTGTCACTAAATTTTCCATCAGTTTTCCCATATCAGTGTAGAAGGAAGCGGGTGGATATCCTGGGGTGGTGGACATGGAGTCAACAGAGGCTGAGCAGACCTCTCTTTTACTTGGTGGCCTTTCACTGGAACTGTCTGAGTGGTTGGTTGAGGGACTTGGTTGGATCAACTGAACTTTGATGTCATCCGTTAGCTGTAAGATTGTGTTCTTGAAGCAAGTGGGAAGGCCTTTTTTCACTTCTAGCAGGGCATATGTGTGAGAGATCTCCGGATCAGTCCGTGTGTCTAAGACGAACACCCGACGATCAAGTGCTAGGGCTGTGATAGCTTTATCTATTTGATTCTCTGTCCATCCATCAGCAGGTATATCCATCACCACACTGAACTGTAGTCTACCATTTTCTTCTTCACACCAGCGGGCAGCAGTGACTGGGTCCATTTTGCTGGCCTGGCTCGTTGTTCCTAGGGCAGTCATCACTCTAAGGGGCTAGGTTAGAATCCCAGAAGACGAGCCCCCACGTGTAGCACTGACTCCCACAGGAGCTGCTGTAAGAGTTGGGTTCTCCTACTGTCCCCAGTGATGACCCGTCCTGTGAAAGGACCCTCTAATACTCCGACACACCAATAACTATAAGGGGTTTTATTAGGGGCAGACAAGATGCCCTGTGAGAAGGGTGTGGGCAAACAGGGTTCACAATGGTATAGGGGTACAATGGCATCAGATAAAAGCAACAGCTTAGTGACAATGGGTTAGTGAAGCAGAAATAGCAGTTCAATAGTGCAACAGTCATAAATAGAGTTTGTTCCCCTGTCCACCCGTGAAGAGACTCTGCCCCTTAATGCACTGGGTGAGAGAGAGACAAAACTGCTGTACAATTCTTAACAATCAAACAGGCAAACAGTTATATGCAATTCACACAAATAGCAGAGGAGGTGCAACTAGCTACTGCACTTAGCTAAAACATTTCAAACCCTGACTAACCACTGGCCAGTGGTGAAACTGCTATAAAGTCTGCTAGCGGTGGGGCCCATTCAAGTTACAGTTGGAGCGCTCAGACCTTCAAGAGAAGGTATTTGTAATCCACATGGCACGACCAGCTCTCCAAAAGACTCTGAGCTGAGAGGGGCAGTGGTCCCTTCTCGCTCGCCAGGCGAAGGCACAATTAAACGCAAAGTACTGTGGCCACAGGCCCCTCACCCATCTAGTCGCTGCAGCAAGAAACCTTCAGTAATGGCTTGTCCTCTGGGCTGGGTGAGATGATTCCTCCTGTCTGGTCGCTGGTGGCTTGATGATTCCTCCTGTCTGGTCGCTGGTGGCTTGTTTCGCGTCCAACTCCTTGCTATCCTGGCTTCAAAGCATCAATTGGAGCCTGATTGTACTCCTCTTTCTGCCCTGGTCCGTTCCTCTGAACCACAAGAAGATCGCTTACGCAGAGGCTGGGACAGAGAGATCCACACGTCTCTCCAGCCTCTCTCCTTTGTCCTTTTTTCCTTTGTTCTCCCTCTCTCTCTTGCCCTTCCCCCATCACCCCCCTTTGTCCACTTCCTTTAGCTCTGAAAGAGGGGTCAGGTTTCCATCGTGTGGTGGGTATAAATATTGCAGTCTCAATCCACTGATGTTACAAAAGCAATACAGTTGAAGATCAAGTGTTGGAGTGTAAAAACGCTAGGTTTAGAACAATAGCAATGCACTTGCACACAGACAAAAAGCACTGGAGCAGTCTCTCAGTACAATCAGTCAGTAAGTCGCAAGCAGGACGAGTGAGGCAAGATGGCGTCCGCTATTTATAGAGGGGGGCTTGGCCAGGCTCCCCCTCTGTGATTGGCTACAGTCAGAGGGCTTGGAGCCCTCTGATTCGCTTGTGAGGACTCGAGGTGACGTCTGTCGTGACGCTATCAGAGCTCGTGACGCTATCCGAGCTCGAATAGCTAGGATATCTCCGGATAGCTGCTTGCTATCCGAGTGCACTCGGATAGCACAGCCCGGATAGTTAATACTATTCGAGCTCGGTATTCAAGCTCGAATAGTGAAAAAAGAGCTAGGATATCTGAGTAACTCGGATATCCTAGCTCAGATGAGCACCACTACTGTTCAGTAATTCTGTCCAGTGAAGCTGAAATTACAGAGTCTTATTCTTCACTCAGTATTGTAGATGCTTCAAGATCTCGAGCAGAAGACTCAGAGGCTCTGCTTACTTCAGTGGGTGTTACAGTAATATTCACTTATTTAGCAGCTGTTTTGGAATTACAGTCTGCTCTAGTAAAACTTGATGAATACCTGCTTAGTGAAGCAGAAGCCATTAAAGCATTGTCCTTGTCAGCAAGTGTTTTAGATACCTTGCCCTGTACACAGTCTGATTTTGCTAATGATGTTGAGTCCCTCTCTGATATCACAGTAACCAGAAAACTTCAGCCTGTCCTCTGAATGTTTTAGAAATATTGCCCTGTAACATGGATAATTCTGACTCTCTGGAAAAAATAATAGAAATCTCAGAATTTCAGTCCGGGTTAATGAGTGTTCCTGAAACCCAGCCCTGTATCCTGGAAAATTCTGGTTCTCTGGCCGGTGTGGCAGAGGTTCCAGAGTCCCCTTCCTGTCCAGTGAGTTCCTCAGTTTTGCCTAGTTCAGTGGGGGTTGCTGCAATACTTGTTTTGCAGCCCTTCATGAGCTCCAATCCAGTGTATTAGATGAGTCTCTGTCCAGTCCAGAAGAAGCTATGGAAATCCTGTCTAGTTCGGTGCATATGTTACGGCCAGAACCCGAAGTGTGGCCACTTCTAGTTCTGGCCGGCCACTTCGGGTTCTGGCTGGCCAATGCGCGAAGTGGCCGCAGCGCAGCGGCCAATGTTAGAAATGGAATGTTTCCTTTTAATATGAATGTAGTTTTCCTGGCCGTGTGTAGCAAAAAAAAAAACAGTTCGTTCATTGAATGAAATGAAGCCGCCCGGCTTCTGCTCCGCCTCCTCTCCTCCGCCCCTGCCCCCCTCTCTCTCTCTCTCTCTATCTTCTTCGGGCAGCCGACGGGGACACGCATGTCCCCGAGAGTCGTTCGTGGCGCCAGGAAAGCAGAGCGGGGAGGCTGCAGACATTGCTTCTGCCAGCCCCCGCTCTGCAGGGACAAACGACAGGATTGCCTGCCGCTACGAACGACTCTGGAGGGGACACGCATGTCCCCCGCTGCCAGTGTCGGGGAGAAGAGAGAGAGAGAGAGAGAGAGAGAGAGAGGGGCAGGGGCGGAGGAGAGGAGGCGGAGCAGAAGCCAGGCGGCTTCATTTCATTCAATGAACGAAAACTACATTCATATTAAAAGGAAACATTCCATTTCTAACATTGGCCGCTGCGCTGCGGCCACTTCACGCATTGGCCGGCCAGAACCCGAAGTGGCCAGCCAGAACTAGAAGTGGCCACACTTCGGGTTCTGGCCGTAACACATACATCAGAAGATTTGTCCTGTCTTGTAAATGCCCCTGAACATGATTTGTTAATAACCTTGCTAAAATCAGTGACATATAAGTCTGATTCTGCATTCTTTAGTGAGAATCCAGTAGCTGTGAAGTCTAGTCATGATTTTTTTTTTTTTGCCCAGTCCTGGTTTCAGTCCTATCTTGACTGACTCTGAGGTCCGCAGTTCCTTGACATGCCCAGAAGTTTCTCTTGTGCCAGTGTGTCCAGATGTGCTCCGTGTGCCAGAATGCCCAAGTGTGTCTAAGGTGTTGGCGTGCTCTGATGCTTCCTTAGTGGAGACATGTTCTGATGTTGTCAGTCTGCCTGCATGCCCAGAAATCGTTCTGGTCCCCGAAAGCCCTGTGTAACGAAAAATCTGCAACGCCGGATGGATTGCGGAAATATGGTCGCATCCAATTCGGCAAGCAGACTTTCCAACGCGGGATGCGGAAATTCGTCCACATCTGCTGCGCAAACCCGTCCGAGCACTCTGCTCCAAACTCACCAGCATGCTGCTCACCAGGGCTCTGCCATCTTGCCTCTAGGAGGCGGGCGCGCACGACAGACACGCCTTTATACTCTTTTGCTGGATACACACCATGAGTTTCTGCGTCGAATGCGTCCGTCGATACGCGTCGATTCGATTATTTCCGAGCATTTCCAAACGAATTTCGATGCTTCTTAGGTCGATTGCCATGTTAAGTATGACAAATCGACCTAACGATCCATCGAAGCTTCAATCGGACATGTCGGAAATAATCGAATCGACGCGTATCGACGGCCGCATCGAACGCGGAAACGCATGGTGTGTATCCAGCATTAGAAAGCGTGTCAGCTGACCTGGAGATCAACTGACATTTTAGCCTGCTCTGATTGGTTGCTGCCTGGGGTGGAGACTTCTCTCCCAGGCAGTATATAAGGAAGTGCTTTTCAGTCACACTTCGTCTGTGTTTGCGATACCCTGTGTCAGCACTCAGACCTAGTCAGCCTTGTCTCTGATATTGTGTTATATATTGGTTTATCGCCAATATATACACATATTATACTGTTTGATTTATCGTGTTTGATTCTGTGCCTGTCTACTCTTCTGCTTCCTGATTCTGTACTTCGCCAGCCCGTACCGTTATCGACTATTAGCTTGGTTTCCAACTATTCTCTTGTCTCACCTTTCTGTACTGCTGCCGCCTGATCTGTTGCCGAACCTCATTTTGTCTGACCTTTCTCCCTTCAGTGGAACGTCTCCCACTGTAGGGTTCTATCAGAGGCTTGCCTCTTTGAGACGACCGTCACTAGCAAACCCTTGCTGCTAGAGGCCGAGACTCCTCCACTCCGTCCTTTGGAGGATCTCACACACAGGGTTCCCATTCAGAGGTAACCACACCTCTGAGGAATTACGGTGTGGTGGATATTTCCACAGACTTGAATTTACACTGTATATTATTATTGTTGTCTGCTGTTCCAGCTTGCTGGAGGTTGTATCTCTGTGCCCTATAGAGATACTTTATTGCACCAAGCACCCTCTTGCATACGATTGTATCGTGTCACTCTATACTTGCATCATTGGTGATTCTGCAGATCACCATATGATCAGGTATAGCATCTGTATTATTGGTGATACTGCAAATCACCAATAATCAGAATAGCGGTGCTTGCTGACACCAAACGTTACACCCTGATCTTGATATTTGTCCTTGTAACCCTGACTCTGGAATTGCCCTAGGTTCCATAGGGGTTCTTGATAGTTCTCCATGTGAGCCTAAAGGGCGTTCTAACCTTTTGGGATCTCTATGGAACTTCAAAGTGTTCTGGGAGATCTCTGAGGAAACTTGTCCTGGTACCTTGGTGTTAGGCTTGGTGGGCTATTCTCCACCGTCAGCATGCAACTTATAAGCTGACGTGAAGGAGGTACACACACCAGCACAAGGAATCAGGATATCCCCAGTTTAGTGGAGGAGAGGACTGACTCCAATAGGAGATTGTGGCGCACAGAGCAGGTGCAGATCCGAACAGCCACAAACAATACTTTCGTGATAACGTCTCAGCGCAAAGTAGCGCTGAGCGCATAAACCAGGACTGAGGAGATCAGGACAGGTAGACAGAATGAACGCTTGCTTAACCAGCCACTACTTAGTGACAGCAAGCGTCCACAACAAGACAGACTGGAATGAGGCAACCAATGCGTTGCAGCGATGGCGTGCCTCACAAGACAGGACAGGATAGTCAGGAAATAGGAGGATCAAGATAGATGAACGTAACACAGACAAATATACAATAAGTATGTTTTCCTAGCGTATTACAATTACAGCTATCAATGAAACTATTTGTAACGTCTGACTAACATATGTATATATCGGCAATGAACCGATATATGACATAAGCAGGAACACTGACTAGGACTGGAGCAATACAGGGAACAGGACTCAGAAGGATTCGCTATCTCTTCGCAGAGATGAACGCAATCCACAAACAGAACCAGGAGCAGGATAACTAACTCAGCACGGGTGATCACAATACGCGCAAACTACCAAAACGTGCTGGAAAGCTGACTAACTGAACACAGGATATAAACAGTTCGTGTACGTATACATCAGCGACACTGATGTATCAACGTAACACGAATACAAGGAAAATAACAAAACTTGCAAGTATGCGTATATATTGGCGATGAACCACTATATGACACAAGACAAGCAAAGTAACAACCTCTAGAAACAAGAGCAGAACTAGGAGGACTCGCTGACCCCTTCGCAGGAGTCAGCGCAGTCTACACGGACTAGGAACGAGGTGGGGCACGAGCAGAGTAACAGACAGAATCTGAGACTATGGTAGCCCATGGAGCATTGCAGGAAGCAGTTCTTTATACTGAGGTCATCCAATGGGAGCAGACATGCAGATTCCCACACAAGTGAATGGTAATTAATCACAGGCTGACAGCAGGAAAAGGCAGACAATGATATACAGCCTGCAGGAAAGGGATTGCCACTCCATTGCAGCAGACAATGTTTGTTTTTACAAAAGCATATTAAACTGTCATTAACTTCAGAGCGACTGCAGATGGAATCACCAACTAGTTTAAGTGCAAACCAAACTATGCAAGCAAATGCATGTAATGACATCAGAACTGCTTGGGTTGCAATACCACTGCAGCCAGCAGTAAACGCTGCAGAAGCGATCGTAACACTTGGACTGGTTCAACAGTGGGTTTTGTGTTGATAAAGACAGTTCCGGTGGGCATTGCAAAGGCTTTGGCATTTTTGGACAGTCCCTGGAAGGTGGTGGGTATCGCTCAGAGAGTTTTGGGGGTTTTTTTTCTGGAGATCACGGTTCTGATGGGTATCACACTGGGGCTTGTAGTACTGATGGGCATGGTTCAATAGGTTCTGGTTCCGATTGGTCCAGTCTTGGTGAGACTGATTCGGGAATTTGCGACACAACCAAGCAGAGTACAAAGAAGATAATCCAACCAATATCCATGTTAGTGGACAAAAGCATATGTTCAAACACAAGAAAAAAGCGACCATAACACTATGAATCAATCCATAGCCAACTCTATAATAATATATAATGTTTATTGAGGATACCAAAGACAATAAAAGCAAATAAAATCAGTCAGTAAGGGTTCACATCAGGTGGGGTACAACGACAACACTCTGGAGTATAATATAATAATAAATATAGGTCAATAATGACACTGAATAAAGAGTGTTGAATTACCCATAGGGAGATGCACACAATAAAGAGTGAATGAAAGCAAGGTTCAGCATAGACCACGGTGTACGCAATGACAGCCAAATGTAAAGTGGACAATAGAACCTAAGTCTTCATGCATGTGAAAGGTCTAATCGAACTGTGCACTTACCCCAGGGAGAGACCCCAAGCCGAGGACCCACAGCTGTGCGCAATCTCACGCGTTCCGGACCCCTATCCTTCGTCGGAGATATTAGCGCAATACCACTGATACCCTATTTAAAAATTTCTTGTGTTTGATTCGGGAATTTGGTCTTGTCGGGCTGTCCCGACCTTCATGAATTATCAGTCAGATCAGTTTGCTGGATTTTCCACTTCTGATTTTTTGGTCTGGGTGGTTCAGGAGAAATATGCCAGTTTTTATAGGCGTCCGGAGGCCGCGTTTAAGGGGGAGGTACTGTCACGATCGCTTTTGCAGCATGTACTGCTGGCTGCAGTGGTATTGCAACCCAAGCAGTTCTGATGTCATTACATGCATTTGCTTGCATAGTTTGGTTTGCACTCAAACTAGTTGCTGATTCCATCTGCAGTGGCTCTACAGTTCTGGCCAGCTCAGGATTGAATAATTACCATTCACCTGTGTGGGAATCTGCATGTCTGCTCCCATTGGATGACCTCAGTATAAAGGACTGCTTCCTGCAGTGCTCCATGGGCTATCATAGTTTCAGATCAGTCTGTTACTCTGTCTTGGCCCCCCTCGCTCCTAGACCTCGTGTGGACTGCACTGACTCCTGCGAAGGGGTCAGTGAGTCCTTCTGGTCCTGATCCTGTTTATCAGTATTTGTTACTTTGCTGGTCTTGCATCATATATTGGTTCATCGCCGATATATACGCATACTAGCGCGTTTGTTATTTTCCTTGTATTCGTGTTACGTTAATACATCAGTGTCACTGATATATATGTACTCTAACTGTTTATATCCTGTGTTCAGTCAGTCAGTTTCTAGCTCGCTTTGGTAGGTTGCGTGTATCGTGATCACCCGTGCTTAGTTAGTTCAGTCCTGTTCCTGTTACCTTGCGTGGATTGCGCTCACTTCTGCGTAGAAGTAGTGAATCCTTCCTAGTCCTGTTCCTGTTACCTTGCGTGGATTGCGCTCACTTCTGCGTAGAAGTAGCGAATCCTTCTGAGTCCTGTTTCTTGTATTGTTCCAGTTCCTAGCTAGCGTTCCTTGCTTATGTTATATATCGGTTCATCGCCAATATATACATATGTTAGTCAGTCATTTGTAGCTTCATTGATAGCTGTAATTGTAATACGCTAGGAATATCGTATCCATTGTATTTAAGTATTGTTTGTGGTTGCTCGGATATACGCCTGCTCCTTGCACCACATCTCCTACGGGAGTCAGTCCTCTCCTCCACTAAACTGGGGATATCCTGGTTCCTTGTGCTAGCGTGTGTACCTCCTTCACATCAGGATATACACCACGTGCTGACTGTGGAGAATATACCACCAAGCCTAACATATAATACAATGTGCAGTCACACAGGTGCAGTGAAAAGGTATGCAGTGACTGCTGGTGGTATGATACAATGTGCAGTCACACAGGTGCAGTGAAAAGGTATGCAGTGACTGCTGGTGGTATGATACAATATGCAGTTACACAGGTGCAGTGAAAGGTATGCACTGACTGCTGCTATAATACAATGTGCAGTCACACCGGTGCAGTGAAAAGGCATGCAGTGACTGCTGGTGGTATGATACAATGTGCAATCACACAGGTGCAGTGAAAGGTATGCAATGACTGCTGGTATAATACAATGTGCAGTCTCACCGGTGCAGTGAAAAGGTATGCACTGACTGCTGCTATAATACAATGTGCAGTCACACAGGTGCAGTGAAAGGTATGCACTGACTGCTGGTATAATACAATGTGCAGTCACACAGGTGCAGTGAAAGGTATGCACTGACTGCTGGCATAATACAATGTGCAGTCACATGGGTGCAGTGAAAATGTATGCAGTGACTGCTGGTGGTATGATACAATGTGCAGTCACACAGGTGCAGTGAAAAGGTATGCAGTGACTGCTGGTGGTATGATACAATGTGCAGTCACACAGAAGCAGTGAAAAGTATGCACTGACTGCTGGTATAATACAATGTGCAGTCACACAGGTGCAGTGAAAAGGTATGCACTGACTGCTGGTATAAAACAATGTGCAGTCACACAGGTGCAGTGAAAGGTATGCAGTGACTGCTGGTGGTATGATACAATGTGCAGTCACACAGGTGCAGTGAAAGGTATGCAGTGACTGCTGGTGGTATGATACAATGTGCAGTCACACAGGTGCAGTGAAAAGGTGTGCTGAATGTGCTGGGCATAGCACAGTATAGCAATTAGCAAGGGCCAGCTGCGACAGACAGGGCTGTATATGCATGTCAGTGGGCCACACACAAAAAAAAACACATCACAAGAAAATTAGCTCTCAAAAGAGCTGTTTTGGTGGTGCTTTTCAGCAACAAATATCAGCAAGGAGCAAGCTAACAAGAGCCTAACTAAGCTTTCCCTATCTCTGCAGAAACCTCTCTCCCTTCTTTCACTAAAACAGCAGCACACAAAGTGAGAACATGGCCGATGCTGCTGCCCTTTATAAGGTGGGGCCTCCAGGAGGGAGTGCAGCCTGATTGTCTGCCATGTGTCTGCTGACTGTGATGTAGAGGGTCAAAGTTTAGCCCAATGATGTGCAGGGTGCACAGGGTGTGGGTCGTATGCGCTAAGGTTTGAGGCTCGACGCAAACGCGAATCCGCGCGAATAAGTTCACGTTGAACCGTTCGGGCCATCTCTATATACAAAGGTTCTGAAGCTTGTAGATGATACACCTATAGTTTGTCTCATACCCAATCAGGTCTAGTCTGTTTACAAGCATGGAGTATAACATATTTCTTCTTAGTACCGCAACAACTTGGAGATTAAGTTTATTATTTTTAAAACTGTAGAGCAGAAGGTAGATTTAAGCAAAACATCACCCTATCCCTCCTCTTCATAAGTGAATGAGCTGTTACCCAAGCAGAGTCATTCAAATACCTTGAGTATTTAATCTCCAGCATATAAAATGGGAAAACAGCACCACTGCCATCTTTTAGATACCACTTAAGGCAGTGGAAAAAGTTTAGCCTTCCACAGAATGTAATGGTGCTGACTTGTATGGCTCATGCTCATTATAGCACATGGTGAAACTGCAAAAGATGCTAAATCTATCCTCTATGGGCACAATCCCTCCCCTATGTTTGTTTACAAACCTAACCAGTTTTATAAACCCCTCATGGTTACAAAGTGTGAAATAAGCCTGGTCAATTGCAAACTCTCCCACACAGGGTAATTAAGGTATTCAAAGAGTATTAAGCTAAATTGTTAGTAGAAGCAGTAGAGTGTTGTACCATGTTAGCCATCAGTAAAAGCAAGACGTTTTGAATCCAGATGATACCATTTATTGGCTAACTTAGAGATGAAAAAACTGTGATCTTTCGGCTTATAAAAAGCCTTCGTTGGACTGGTTCCTGACAAAAACTGAAAAACACAGCTTATATACACTGACATACAGAGGAGAAACATTCTTTAGCAGACATAAATGTAATTAGATGCCTTAACTGCTACTCAGGAGGCTTTCCCAGGCATCCTGGCTAAATTGATAAGATCAACAGTTCCCTCAACATAACATAAAGTAGACTCTGGTGATGGGGAGACATCGTAAATTCCGAGCTCAAATTGTAACTGAGCTGGTTACATGCACCATTAATTCTAAGCTAAAGAGAATTGTGGCATTTAAAACCAGCACATGAAAGCAAATAAAATGAATAGTGACAGTGAACACACTCTTACACAGCATATGGCACAAAAAATGAATGAAAAGATAGAAAGATTAAAAGAATTGTGGCATTTAAAACCCATCGTACCAGCACAAGCAGTTAGAGTCCTTGTTTAACCAGCCTGGCGGTATGCGGAGGCTGACGCTCAGGCCCCGCTGGGCCGATTCTCATCAAATAAAAAGGAGCACACGCAGCCGGCACTTTGCCAGCCGCGTGTGCTACCCGATCGCCGATGCAGCGCGGCGATGCGCCGCGTGCAGCGGCGAAAGAGGGTCACCCCAGCCGCCCGAGCCCAGCGCAGCCGGACCAAACAGTTCCGGCCAGCGCTAAGGGCTGGATCGGAGGCGGCTGACGTCAGGACGTCGGCTGACGTCCATGACGTCACTCCGCTTGTGGCCATGGCGACGAGGAAAGCAAAACTCATCGCGGCCCTTCTTGTTACTTCTGATCGCCGGAGGCGATCAGAAATACGCACTAGGAGCGCCCTCTAGTGGGCTTTCATGTTGGCTGCATGCAATAGTTTTTTTTTTATTAGGAGTATACCGATAGGACAATTCCTCAGAGCCCGGAGGAATTACTCGAGTGAAAAGTCGTTTGAAAAAGAATGCAAACTCCTGAATGATAGATTTAGATACAGAGGCTTCCCAGACGAGGTTATACAAAAGGCATATTTGCGGGCTAAACATACCCCACGTCATCAAACACTGGCTAATACCCCGATGGAAGCCATGAATATGGTTAACAATCATCACGTACAGATATCTAAACGTATGCCACCACGGTTGGTGGGCACGTTCACTGAACAGTCCCATGCAGTTTTTCAAATTGTCGATGGTGAAACATGTTAAAGAACATTATACAATCACTTTGTAAATAGCACTATCACTCCTCTATATGTCCTCCTGTTATGTGTATGTAGTTGATGGTTTGTACTGACTACAGGCAGCATCTGCTAGCAGTCTCTATGACAGCTGATTGAATGTTAGTGATTACAACCTCTCCTATACCAGCAGGGTTCTGAACCTTGATGTGGAATAGCTACACCACATTATATGTTCAAATGTGGGGGATAAGCCAAGACCTCCACATTAGTGGTTTATACATTATTTTGTGAACCCTGTTAGGCACGATTAAAGTTGTGTTTTTTTACTGACCACTAGGTCTATTAATGTGGAGCTATATACTCCTGTATTTATACTAAAAGGGCTGGTCACCAGTGACCCCTTAAACCATCTTTTACAGTTTAGAACCAATGTATAAACTTTGTTTCTTATGTTAGTCTCATGTTTTCCGATTTGAAGCCACCCATTAATACAGTGACGCGAAAATCGCTTAAACTGTATCCAGGTAAACGAAAGTGTGTTGGTATTAGACAGGGTACTAATACCAGGTATAGGCCAAAACAGAATGGAACATTCCCCTGCCAAGGGAAAAGGTGTGGGACCTGTAAACACATTCATTCCACAGACTGGGTACCAATACCAGGTACACAACAGGAATAAAAAGTACAAGGCACCTTTTCCTGCGACTCATCTAAGGTGGTATACCTGATCATATGTGCAAAATGCCCCAAAGGAATTTATGTGGGAGAAACAAGTCAACCATTGCGTGATCGCATGACACACCACAGGTTCACTATTAACAGCAGAAAAAGGATATTACAAAATATACTGATTTCCCAATACTAACACACTTTTGTTTACCTGGACACAGTTTAAGCGATTTTCGTGTCACTGTATTAATGGGTTGCTTCAAATCGGAAAACATGAGGCTAACACAAGAAATAAAGTTTATACATTGATTCAAAACTGTAGAAGATGGTTTAAACAAGGACTCTAATTTCTTGTGCTGGTACGATGGGTTTTAAATGCCACTATTCTTTTAATCTTTCTATCTTTTCATTCATTTTTTTGTGCCATATGCTGTGTAAGATTGTGTTCACTGTCACTATTCATTTTATTTGCTTGCATGTGCTGGTTTTAAATGCCACAATTCTCTTTAGCTTAGAATTAATGGTGCATGTAACCAGCCTAGTTACAATTTGAGCTCGGAATTTACGATGTTTCCTCATCACCATAGTCTACTTTATGTTATATTGAGGGAACTGTTGATCGTATCAATTTAGCCAGGATGCCTGGGAAAGCCTCCTGAGTAACAGTTAAGGCATCTAATTACATTTATGTCTGCTAAAAAAATGTTTCTCCTCTGTATGTCAGTGTATATAAGCTGTGTTTTTCAGTTTTTGTCAGGAACCAGTCCGACGAAGGCTTTTTATAAGCCGAAAGCTCACTGTTTTTTCATCTGTAAGTTAGCCAATAATTGGTATCATCCTGATACTTCTCAATTGTTAGGTCAGTCCATGTCATTCTGTACGAAAGACAAGAGAATGCAGAACACACTTAGGAAAGTCAGTGGTTGTAAATGGCTAGATGGCCCTGGGGTAATCTCACCTTCAGGTATGGCTGGCAAGCCTATACAGAGTTAACCAGCAACAAAGCTTTTGTCCCTCTAGCCGGGGACACGAGCCTTGCAGGCTTGCCAGTTGTACCTGAAGGTGAGATTATTCCAGGGCCACCTGGCCATTTACAACCACTGATTTTCCTGAGTGTGATCTTCAATCTCTTGTCTTTACTACAGATTCTACAGCCACCTCCAGTGGATTTAAAAAGCAGCACCCTTCCCACTTCTTTGTAAGCACACTGTTATACAGATGTACAGACCTCCCATATATAGACAGTCCTCTGTCATTGATGCTCCCCAGGTATTCGAATGACTATCCTAAAAAAGTCTCCTTAAGCTCTCTCCTGAAAACTCTGACTCTCTGAATTGATCCTTCTCTCTAGAGGAAGTCACTAAGTCCATTAGTTCACTCACATCTTCTTTTGCCCCAGACCCTGATGAGTTTTCTGCTACCTACTATTAAAAAAGTTGCCTTTTCCCTGACCCCTCATCTACATTCCCTATATAATGTTACTTTAAATGGTGATCAGTTCCCTGCTGAAATGCTCCTGGCTAACCTTTCTTTAATTCCAAAACCAAGTTTGTCTCACACCTTTACTAATAACCTCTAGCCTATCTTCATCATTAACAATGATGTTAAATTTTTCTTCAAAATCCTTTCCCTCTGTCTGGCGGAGTATTTAGGCAAACTGAGACAGTCGGGCTTTATCCCTGGCTGCCTGGGCTCTGACAATGTCAAACTAGCTCATCATCGCTAGATGTATGGCTACCTTAAGGATGGCCATACACTGGTCGATTTGCCATCAGATCGACCAACAGATAGATCCCTCTCTGATCGAATCTAATCAGAGAGGGATCGTATGGCTGCCTTTACCGCAAACAGATTGTGAATCGATTCACCATTTGTGAAGCTGCCTTAGCGCCCCCCCCCCCCCCCCCCCGCCATTACCTGATCCGGCCGGCGCGAGTCCCCCGGTCTCCGCTGTCTTCTTCTCCGCGCTCAGCTCCAGCTTCACTGAACTTCCTGCTGGGGGAGGTTTAAACAGTAGAGGGCGCTCTACTGTTTAAACGTCCTGCTGGGACAGGAAGTGAAGTAAGACGGAACACAGAGCCCAGCGGAGAAGAAGACAACGGAGACCAGGGGACTCGCGCCGGCGGAGCAGGTAATGTATTGCCGCTAGAGTCGGTCGCCGGCATTCGAACGCCGCTATCTACGTATTCCTGTCCTGCCGGCAATCGAGCAAAATCTTCCGCACGGACAGCTCGACGGGAACGATTGATTTCAGACAGAAATCGATCGCTCTGTTAGCGTTTGCACAACGATTTCACAGCAGATTCGATCACAGTGATCGAATCTGCTGTATATCGGTGGGAAAATCGTTAGGTGTATGGGCCCCTTTAGTCTGGTCAGTGAGTGATTATGCAAATCATTATTTTATGTCTCTGAAAAGCCAGGAGCGCAAATAGAAACTGCTAGTTTATAGACTCCTATAGGCTGTAAATTGTACAGAGCAATATATGCCAACTTATAAACAATTGTTTCAGATTATTTCAGTTTATATTATCAAGTGAGATATCTCTATAGTAGGACTTGGAGAATCAGAATCATTTATTTTGCCAAGTACAACCAAAGCTGTACCCGGAATTGTTTTTGGCACATACATGGTTGGTTATGGTATAGTTAAAAAAGTAAATACATACAGTTCATGTACAGTACAGTGATCATAAGCACAACACATAGAATGTAGCTGAGGAGAACCAGAGAAATGGCCTGAGAGCTATGTTGAGCAGAGCTGCCACTATATCAGCAGTGCTCAACTGCTCTGCAGCAATTCAGGTGCCCCCAGAAGGTCCATGTGAGAAAGAAAAGAAGAGTGAGAGAGAAAGAGAGAGAGAAATATAGTCCCTGCTTGTGGCCTAGTTCTATGCTAATGCGTGTGGAGGCCTAGCAGACAGACAGCAGAACTGGCCTACTGGGGAGAGCAGGATTGTAAGAAAGCCCTACTGGGCTACAGGGATCCCCAAGCAGTACAGATCGTATCCATGTGGGAGTGTTCGCCGGCGTATGACAGTGTCCTGATGGCTGATGTCTACAATTCGTATCTGTGAGAGGAGTTCAGTGTTCCCGATGGCTGATGGGGCAGTGTACCAGAGTCCTGATGACTGGTGGGGGAGCAAAAGGATCCAGGGGCCTGCAGGAAGACCAGACTACTTGACTACTTGGTAGTGGGTGAGGCCTGGTAACTGGTGATGGGTTGTAGAGTGGATGAAACCCACTCAGTGGCTGGCAGGCAGGCAAGCAGCTGTGGCTGAGCTAGAAGGGCAGCAGTACTGCAAAGTACTAACCTGCCAAGGCCGAAGCAGTGGAGCAGCCCCCTAGTGCATTGAGAGGCTGGGAGCGGACCAGCTGTGACTTCCTGGCTTCCCTCCGTGCGGCATCCTGGATCCACCTCAGTCAGCTGAATGGTGTTGCAGGCAGGCAGGCGGTGATCCCAGAGAGCCAATAGTCCTCTATGCAGCGATGTTGCGAGCAGGCGACGATCCACGGAGAGCCAGGAGTCTCCTGTGCATTTGCGGCAATTAGTAAATTAAATAAGTTTTAATGGTTCTATTATTCCATTACTATCCAGTATATGAAAATATTTTATGAGCGGAGCATATTATTACCTCTGCCAACTATTATATACATTTAAATGTAAGTGAAGTACATACTAGATTTATTTTACTAACATAAGAGAGGATTACTAATGGTGAAGACATGTTTGTCACAAAAGCCTCTGCTCCATTAGTGCTTTCCCACATAACAGGACTGTACAATACTCCATTGTTCTTGCAGTTCAAATCACACATGAAGTGTTTTCACTTCTTAAAGACAAGTAACAATAGCATATGAAATATAATAGGAACTGCTGTAATGACAGCTATGAAACAGAGTTCCACCATAAACGACCACTGCTTACCTTGCCCTCCCACTTTTGATGTATCCCACTATGATAGCTTATCCTCTGAATGCTGACATAGTTACAACCCACAACACTCTTCCATCCCCCCCCCTTGCTGTATGGAAACCGTGAGGGAGCTGTCACTACAGAGGTTGGTGCTTTCATTTAGTGGTTGTCAATGGGGAGTAGTCTGTCAATACACAGTATACTGGGATTTTAGGGGAATTGAGAATGTATAATGTGAAGGGTAGCAAGACATGTACAGTATATAGTGTTAGGCCCAGTACACACCAAAAACCTTTAGCAGATCTGCAAAATGCTAGGGGTTTTTGAAGCAGATTTCAGAGCAATTGTAGGCATGTTTAGAGAGGTTTTCTAAACATGCCTAGCGTTTTTTGGAGCGTTTTTGTGTAGCACATTTCAAATATTGTTACAGTAAAGCTGTTACTGAACAGCTTCTGTAACAAAAACCGCCTGGAAAACTGCTCTGATCTAGCATTTTCCTATACTTTAACATTGAGGCAGAAACACCTCAGAAATCTAAAAAATGCTGCAGCCCCCGAGTTTGCATTTGTGGAAAAAACGAACCGCTCTGGTGTGCACCATTCCATTCACTTTCATTAGCCACGCGGTTTTTCCCCTGCAAGCGTTTTAAAAAATGCTTCAGAACCGCTCTGGTGTGCACCAGCCCTCAGTGTGGTATGGGGTAGGGTTGAATTGCGTGAGTGCAGGCCAGGGTGATGAGTGAATAAAGGGTTGACACTAATCTTTTGCTGTCTAATGTGTTATATACCTACCGGTCCCAGGTGTTGTACTTACCAGTTCAGGGTCCAGCGAAGGCCTCTCCCGATGCCGTCCTGGCAGGCTTCTGGGAACGGTGAGGATGCCGTCTCCCTCCTGCAGCAGTGCGCGCCTCTACAAGTCAGTTATAGCCGTGGTGGGGGCATGGCTAAGGCACTGGTGCATGGGGTTTGGTATTTAAACCTTGGCCACTCGGCACTCAGCGCTGTCTCATCATATGACAGCTGCAACGTGTTGTAATGCCGTTCGTGACCCCGTCATGCTTGCCCATTCAGTCCTGTTCAGTCCTATCCAGTCAGTCCTGTCCAGTCAGTCTACCAGTCCTGTCAGTCCTGCCATCCAAACCTGACAGGTATGTCATCTAGTTCCCTCATTTCTTTCTTTCAGTCCTCTTAGCACTGTCCAACCAATCCTACCATTCAGTCCTGTCATCAGTTCACCCTTCTTCCATTACTGCAAGGTTTAAGTAAACCTTTATTTAAATCAACAAAGTTTAAACATCAGAACAAGAGGTTTTTGATATCATAACAAGCATTGTCCATTATAGAAAAATTAAGACCTTTAAACATATAATAGTATTAAAGTGTGAAGGCTAGATAAAACTTATTGATATCACAATCCTTGTGCATTTCAATAACCATCATGTTCAGGACCAAGGTCAAGATGTGGAGTATCAATTGCCTGCTACAAGCATATAAACTTATAATACCAGACTTAATCCAAAACTAGACCGTTGGCTGGAACTGAACAACTACAGAGACCAGACACTGTTTTTCCCTATACATCTATGGTGTGATTGTTGTGTAGGAATTGCACAGTGACCGGAGAGGGATTAGATGAGAGAACAATTAGCTGTTTGTAATGTAATGAGTGTCAAGACTTGGCATCCCAAACCATGGGGTAATCTATTTGGCTACAAATCATGCTACAGCCTCCTACTCATTCACACTCCGTGTCAAGTCCCTAGGCTCTTGCCAAACTAGTAAAGGCGTTGTTACTGTGAACATGAAGAAAGTGGTACTCATGTTTTTTTGCTTATTTCTGTTCATTGTTGCGTGTTTTAAAAACCTGTTCTTTAGTTTAAGAAGTCTTGCCCCCAACATAGAAGTCTAAGAAAACACAAAAATACTAATTTGAGTAAAGCGATAAATCTTCTATGGTGCCACCAGCATGTATGCACATACTGTATGTTTCATGACTGGAACCACCATCTGGAATGCATTTTAACACAAAAATATTTTGCTATTTATTTTTGGATGTTGACTTGTGATCTAGTAAAGGAGCTCACTACCAACGAGAATGACCCTTATTATGATAAAATACCAGATCATTCCTGCCTTGTCATTGCTAAGCATAAAAAAACAAAAGAACACAGTGTACTGGCGCCAAAATGCAGCAGGTGCAGTTTATCCACACCTGGGCTCACCTGTAGCGTGCTCCTGCTCAGTGGCGATGATTTGCAGCAAAAATCTGGGCACTGCTACATAAAAGCCCTTTATTGTGGCTGGGTTATTGTGCATACAGCAGTGGGGTAGAAAGGCTTAATAACTGTTTCACAAGGTTTAACCTTGCTTCACCAGGGGCAATAACGTGATTGTTATTGTCATTGCTTACATCACGTGGTATTTATGTTACAATATGTAAGGGCCGATTCACACTACAAGAGCTTTTTAAGCAGTAGAGGATTTTGCAAGCTTGTGCTAATGCAATGCTATGGGGGAGGGTGTGTGTGTGTGTGTGTGTGTGGGGGGGGGGGTTACAAAATCACATCCCTCAAGTGTGAACAAACACATAGGATAACATTAGCAAAAGCTTTTAAAATCACAAAGTGCTCAGATGCTCAGAAAAGCTCTTATAGTGTGAACGAGCCCTTCGACGCATTAACCAATCATTGCGCAGACCCAGACTCCATGGTCCTGATTTACAACCATGCAGTGTCATCTGCCTATGACGCCCTCGCTCCAGTTCGCATCAAACGATCTACACCACTTCACCATGCACGGTGGTTTGACAGCTCACTAAAGGACCTAAAGAAAGAAGTGCGCAGACTAGAAAGGAAGTGGCGAAAATCTCAGAATTCAAAAGATAAACACACCCTTGTCTCTCACCGGGAAAGCTACCAAAATGCGATCACCAAGAAAAAATCCTCCTACCTATCACAGGAGATCGCAAAGGCCGCCAACAGACCAGCCCAACTATTCCGCACAGTTGATAGACTATGTAATCCATCCTGTCTAAAACCCACTATAACTCCCTCAAAGGAGCTATGTGAGAAATTTGCCTGCTACTTTGCCGACAAAGTATCTTCTATTCGGTCTCTCATTCAGTCCACAGCACCCAAGACTCATGCAACTAATGGAAATAGCTGCAAAAACAACCTAACACCCTGGACTGATTTCAAAAGTATTAGTGAGGAAGAGATCTCAGACACCCTCTGTCGTCTCCACCAGACAACCTGCGACCTGGACCCTGGACCAACTAAACGTATGCTGAAATGCCCTGACCTGCTTGGTCCAGCATTTCACAAAATAGTAAATTGCTCTCTGCAAGCAGGGAGGTTTCCTACCTCTCTAAAAGAAGGAATCATCAAGCCCCTTCTCAAAAAACCTTCCATGGATCCAGATGCTATGAGCAGCTACAGACCTGTCTCCAACCTCCCCTTCTTAGGTAAAGTTATTGAAAAGGCTGTCTATCTGCAACTTGAAACCAGGCTGTCAGTAAACAACATCCTGGACCCTCTACAATCTGGCTTTAAGAAACACCACAGCTGTGAAACAGCCCTCATCCAAGTCTGCAACGATCTGCTCATGGCAAGGGACAGAGGGGAATGCTCCATCCTAATCCTGTTGGATCTCTCAGCTGCTTTTGATACAGTTGACCATGAAATCCTGCTTAACAGACTGCAGGAATACTGTGGCATCAGTGGATCAGTCCTCCAGTGGTTCAGATCATTCCTGACTGACAGAACACAGAGAGTATCCCTAGGACCTATAATGTCCAAACCTGCACCTCTACAATTCGGAGTGCCACAAGGATCAATCCTATCCCCTCTGCTGTTTGCAATCTACATGTTGCCACTCGGTACACTTATCCAACGACATGGCCTGACGTACCACTGCTACGCCGATGACACACAGCTATACCTGTCCTTCAAACCTGGTGGAACAGACCCTACCCCAAAAATAAACTCTTGCTTAGCTGAGCTTCAGGCATGGATGAATGATAACTGGTTGAAACTGAATGCTGACAAAACTGAGGTCCTGTTTGTCCAAAGCCAGTGCTCGCCATCAAAACAGCTCTATCCTAAAGCAACACCAATCAGGATTGGGAATTCAGACATAAACAGCTCCAACCTTGTGCGCAGCCTTGGCGTACTAATCGATGGGGAATTGAGTTTCAGAAACCAAATTTCATCTGTAGTTAAATCTTCCTTCTTTCATCTGAAGAACATTGCAAAGATTAAACATCTGATTCCCCCAGAGGATCTTCAAACCCTAGTCCACGCCTTCATCACATCACGGCTGGACTACTGCAATGCCCTTTATGCTGGCCTCCCCAAAAAAGACTTGCGTCGCCTGCAATTAGTGCAGAATGCTGCTGCCAGATTGCTAACAAACCAGCCTCGCCACTGTCACATTACACCGATCCTTCGCTCACTGCACTGGCTACCAGTAGAATGGAGAATACTCTTCAAGATTGGACTGCTGACATTCAAATCCCTGCACAATCTGGGCCCTGGATACATGAAGGACTTGCTGAAGCTGCACCACACCCCTCACAACCTCAGATCAGCAAGTTCTATAAACTTGGTCACTCCCAGAGTGCACCTCAAAAAATCTGGAGACAGAGCCTTCTGTCATGCTGCCCCTACTCTTTGGAACTCCCTACCACACCCAGTAAAGACAGCACCATCCCTGGAGCTATTCAAATCCAGACTGAAAAGCCACCTGTTTAGCCTGGCATTTCCAGATTTATAAAATTCTTCCCCTGTACCACGATGGTCGGAGCCATGCTTATGCGCTTTGAGTCCCACGGGAGAAAAGCGATTTACAAATGTTATTTGTTGTTGTTGTTTATTTGTTGATATAGCACTGGAACTATTTTTCATCAAAGGAAGTGTCCGAGCTGCAAAAAAGATGACATCTACTTACCTGGGGCTTCCTCCATCACCTAGCAGCTGATCTAGCCCTCAATGATCCTGGTGTCCCGGGATCCCCTCCGTTCACAATGATGACCTCACCAGGTCGGGATCTTCTGCACCTCTACAAGAGCCACTGTCAATCACGTCCACATGGTCTGGAGTGTTCTGCGCAGGCGCAGAACTACTGCGTAGTACACTCCAGACCATGTGTGCGTGATTGACACCCGCTGTCGTGCAGGCGCAGACGATCCCGACCTGGCAAGGTCATCATCGTGAACGGAGGGGATCCTGGGACACCAGAGCAGCAGCAAGGCTATGAACAGCTGCTAGGGGCTGGAGGAAGCCCCGGGTAAGTAGATGTCTTTTTATTTATTTTTTTTTTCAGCTTGGACATTTCCTTCAAGTCCAAGAAGTAGATAAAGTCTGGCACTAGATGCTTGCAGACAGGACATGCAGCTGTAGTAGTGCTAAAGTAGTGCTAAAGTCCATACCCACGATGTCAGTTGGAACGATGAACGATCATTCCAACTGACATCATGTAACTATATTTTAAGAAAAAGAGGTAAACAAGGGTTGCAGATGGCCAACATACGACAATTCTCGTACATTTTGAAAGACCGTCAAAACGGATCAAATAGGATCAATTCCCTCGTGTGTACAAATCTTTAAACAATCTTTCAGCTAAAGTGTATGGAACTTTCCCCTGCATCCTTCTTCGATTAATAATCCTATCATTGGCAATCTTCTTACAGTCTATTGCTGTTGTCCACATCCCATTGGTACAGATCTTTAGTATAAAGATTGTGGAAACTTTGTTCATCAGCAGTTTCCAGGGATTCAATCCTGCAGTGAGTTCTTAGCATTAGACAAGTTTCAGGCAATTTTTTGCAAATTCTCATGAGCTGTAGCAGATTCCTTTTGAATACATATCACTCTGTATATTTACAATACATAGAAATTAATATTTCTAATACTTTACCATCTATGTACTCTCAGAATTATACCCCTTTGCTTAAAAAGTTAAGGCAAGACCTCAACCGGTACAGCACTGCTGTAGCGTGTATCTATGCCCCTGTGGAATGCACTTAAGCACCACGGGAGTAGATACACGTATCCTACAGTTTACAGCGGTGCTCGCCCCTGCATGCGCCCGTGACACCAAACCCCACTTCCCGGCAGAGTACTGATCGGGGAATAGAAACATGTATTCCCATTCACCAATCAGAGTGCCTGTAGTGAATGATCATCTGGCATGATTGAGATGCCAATGGTCATTCACAAAATGAAAGTAAAACACACAGTTTTACACTACTTCCTGTGTACTGTTTAGTACACAGGATAGTGTGTGGACATCATCTAGTGGCCAAAAATAAAAATGCACATGCAAATGTTAACCACTTCACCCCAAAAGGTGCGTACACACGCACTACCGCCGGCAACGACGAGTCCGCCGGACCTTCCCGCTGGGCGGGCATTCCAGTGACAGTAGTGCGTGTGTACAGTCTGTCAGGCAGACTGATAAGGCTGTTTCTGAACGATCCGCCGAGCGGGAGGGTCCGGCGGACCCGTTGTTGCCGGCGGTAGTGCGTGTGTACGCACCTAAAGGGATTTTTACCCTAACGGACAAGAGCGATTTTCACTTTTCAGTGCTCACCCCTTTCATTTGCCAATAGCTTAATTACTACTAATCACAATGAAATTATCTATATCTTGTTTTTTTCACCACCAATTAGGCTTTTTGGGGTTGATATTTGTTTTCAGTAATTACTTTATTTTCTATGCATTTTAAAGGGAAAAACTGTCTTTAAATGGTTAAAATGAAAAAAATCCCCCATTAAAGGGAAGGTTCAGGGTGGCTCTTAAAAAAATAAAAATGCCCATCCACTTACCTGGGGCTTCCTCCAGCCGTGGGCAGCCAGGACGTGCCCTCGGCGCCGCTCCGCAGGCTCCCGATCCCCTCCGGTGGCCGACCCGACCTGGCCAGGCCGGCTGCCAGGTCGGGCTCTTCTGCGTTTCAAAATGCACCTCACGGGGGCGCACTGACGTCATCGGATGTCCTCCGGGCTGTACTGCGCAGTACAGCCCGGAGGACGTCCGATGACGTCAGCACGCCCCCGTGAGGCACATTTTGAAACGCAGAAGAGCCCGACCTGGCAGCTGGCCTGGCCGGGTCGGCCACCGGAGGGGACCGGGAGCCTGCGGAGAGGCGCCGAGGGCACGTCCTGGCTGCCCACGGCTGGAGGAAGCCCCAGGTAAGTGGATGGGCATTTTTATTTTTTTAAGAGCCACCCTGAACCTTCCCTTTAACTTTATCCCCTTATTTCCCCCTCCGCTATAGTTACCTTGTTTAAAAAAAAAAAAAGAAACAAAGAAAACTGCCAACATTCAAAAATAATCATAAATAGTTACCTTAGGGACCCAGCTTTTTTAATGTGTATGTCCGAAGGGTATATCACTATTAAATTTTACAAATTAGGGCTTGTATTTATTGATATACAGTTTAAAGAAACACAAACAGAAAAAATACAAAATCCAAATAAAATATTGTTGCCATGCATTGCACTAGGAACATAATTTAAAGGGTGTAATAACTGGGACAAATGGGCAAATAAAACATATGGGTTCTATCTATTGCAGCACATTTTATTTTAAAACTATAATGGCTGAACTTAGAAACAATGATTTTTTTTCTTTTTTATTATTCCAGTTAAAATGTATTTATGATAAAATATTTTTTAGCAAAAAGTACCACCCAAAGTAATACATTTTTCTTAATTTGTGGTGAAAAACAATATATAGATCATTTTTGTGTGATAAGTAGCGATAAAGTTATTGGCAAGTGCATAGGAGGAGCGTGTAATGTGAAAATTGCTTTGGTTTTTAAGGGGAAATAACCTGCGCTGGAGAAGTGGTTAAACAAGACCATAGACTCATGCCTGCCTGGGTAGTCCTAAGTACTGGTCCAAGCCCTATCCCATAGAGACATATCAATCCATACCATGCACTGTTGAGGAGCAAAAAGTCAGAAACAGGCTGGATACATGTTGGACTGATGTGGCTCTGTAAAATGTATTAGCTACAAGCTCACTATACAGCAGCTGTTCTGGATGTGCAGCTGTAACGATCGGTGAGCACAGAGAGTATCTGATTACCGGTGATCTGCAGTATCACTGGTAATACAGATATATACCAGATTATAAGTGATCTGCAGTCTCACCGATAATCCGATATACTAGCTAACCTCTGTTCACCTGAGTAGAGTGTAGTGTTTGGTGTAACAGTAACACTTTGAGGATTAGGCCTCAGTGCAGCAAGGAGTACTGCACAGATTCCTTCCGCAGACCTGAGCTCTCCAAGACGGGAGGAGTCAGACTGACAGTAGGAAGGATGTCTGGAAGTGACCCTCAGGAGGAAGGGTCGCTAACAGAGCGAGGAACCGCCTCTAACGGTAAGGTCGGTTCTCGAGGTCGGACAAGCCAGGTCGTACACACACAGACAGATAAAGTACAAGATCAGGAGACAAAGGCGGAGTCTAAGTACAAGCAGGGTTCGGCAACGGGGTATCAGAAATATCGAGGTACAGAATCAGGAGGCTGAGGCGGAGTCTAGAAACGAGCCGGGGTCGGCAACAGAGTGTCAGAAATATCGAGGTACAAGATCAGAGTTCGGAAGGATAGTCAAGGCAGGCTAAGGTCATAACAGATAATCACAATCAAACTAGTACTTCAAGCTATCAACAGAATCTAGCTTAGTGTAGGATTACAGCTCCAGCTGGTCCCGGCACACTAACGGATCTGACTACGGATCTGGGTGCTCCCACGTATGTGATCGCACGCCAGACAAAGAGCAAGTGAACAACCAGCAGTATATATACTCTAGGACCTTTCCAGGACCTCCCTAATTGCTGGTCCAATGGGAGCAGTGGAATTTGTCAGCTGACCCAGCTGGTCAGCCGACTCCCTTCTAACTGCTATTTAAACTCTGCCTCTGTGCTCGCGCGCGTGTAAGTCTGAATCAGCCACACCAGTACTGTCATGCAATGTATCTAGTGCGGGGGCCGCCTCTGATGCGGATTCCGCCGTTACCAATGCGGATTCCGCCGTTACCAATGCGGATTCCGCCGCACTGCCTATGCGGCATGCGGCGTTTTTTCCGCGTTGTGACGCCATGCTGGACGCGGAAACAGCCGCCTCACTTCGAGAGACGGCGGCCTTTCCGCGTTTCCTTACAGTACCCCCCCCCCCTGAGGAGTGGACTCCGGACAACTCCCACCAGGTTTCTCGGGGTGTAAGGCATGAAACTCCCTTTTTAATTCGTCTGCATGCATGCGCGTCCCCGGTACCCATTGCCTCTCCTCAATGCCGTACCCTTTCCAGTGCACAAGGTATTGTACCGAGTTTTGTACGGAGCGTGAATCTAGAATCTTCTCCACCTCATATTCGTGTTGGGCATCTACCAAGACAGGAGGAGGAGGAGTGGGACCCACCTGGACTGCTGGCTTAAGAAGGGACACGTGGAAAGACCTCACCCCCCGCATGCTAGAGGGAAGATCAACGGTGTAAGTAACATCATTGACTTTCCTGACAACCGGGAATGGACCCACAAACCTGGGACCAAGCTTATTCGAAGGTTGTCTTAGGGTCAAGTGACGTGTGGACACCCAGACCAAGTCTCCTGGTCGGAACTTCCACTCCAGCGACCGTCTTTTGTCAGCTTGACCCTTCTGACTCAAAAAGGCCTTCTCCAGGTTACTTCTAATCGTCCCCCAAAGGTCCTTCAATGACTTTTGCCAGGCCTCCAGGGCTGGGAAAGGAGTGGAGGCTATAGGTAATGGGGAAAATTTGGGTGATCTCCCCGTCACCACCTGAAAGGGAGAGAATCCGGAGGACGAGTTTTTTAAATTATTCTGGGCAAACTCTGCGAAGGGCAGAAATCTGACCCAATCGTCCTGTGCCTCTGCCACATAACACCTTAAAAATTGCTCTAAAGACTGATTTATTCTCTCAGTCTGGCCGTTGGTCTGTGGGTGATAGCCCGATGAAAAAGACAGCTTTATGCCCATGAGGTGGCAAAAAGCTTTCCAAAACCGTGAGACGAATTGGACTCCCCTGTCTGAAACTATGTCTTCGGGAATGCCGTGTAAACGGAAGACATGAGTGATAAACAACTCGGCCAATTCCTGAGCCGAGGGGAGTCCTTTCAAAGGCACAAAGAGGGCCATCTTACTAAAGCGGTCGACTATCACCCAAATGACCGCCATACCTTCAGACCTGGGAAGCTCGCCCACAAAATCCATGGACAGGTGGGTCCACGGCTCATTCGGGGTGGGCAAAGGCTGCAACGTACCGACAGGTGCCAGCCGGGAGGGTTTACTCTTGGCACATATCAAACACTCTTTTACGTATTCCTTACAATCCGCTGCCAAGGAAGGCCACCAGGCGCATCTGGCTATCAGATCCTGTGTTCTGGATGCCCCAGGATGCCCTGCGTTCTTATGTGCATGGAACATCTCAAGAACCTGCAGGCGAAAAGGCAGAGGAACGAACAGGACCCCTGCGGGCTTCCCTTCCGGAATGTCTTGCTGAAAGGGAGCCAACGTCTCCCTCCAATCCTCCCAAGTTCCAGTGGCTGCCAGTATTAATTTCTGGGGAATAATGGTCTCTGGAATGGAGGGCTGTGCTGTCTCTGACTCAAAACATCTGGATAGAGCATCCGCCTTAACATTCTTGCTCCCTGGGGTGTACGTAATAATGAAACTAAACCTGGAGAAGAACAACGACCATCGAGCCTGGCGAGGACTCAACCTCTTAGCCCCCTCGATGTACTCTAGGTTTTTGTGATCGGTGTAAACCGTGATGGTATGCACAGCTCCCTGTTGCCAATATCGTAATTCCTCTCTGCAGGGGAGAACCTGCGAGAGAAATACGCACACGGGTGCATTCTACCCTGCAAGCCTGACCGCTGAGACAGCACAGCCCCCACCCCAACCTCCGAGGCATCCACCTCCACAATGAACGGGAAAGAGGCATCCACATGTCTGAGGATGGGTGCTGAACAGAATAGGCCCTTCAGGGTGGCAAAAGCATGTAAAGCCTCAGGAGACCAGTGAGTGGTATCTGCCCCCTTCTTAGTGAGGCAGGTAAGGGGAGCAATGACCGTGGAGTACCCCTTTACAAACCGTCTATAGTAGTTGGCGAAGCCAAGAAAGCGCTGAAGGGATTTCAACCCGACTGGCTGTGGTCACTCCAGAACAGCGGAGACCTTGGCAGGATCCATAGACAGGCCTGTGGTGGAAATTATGTACCCCAAGAACGCGACAGATGTTACTTCGAAGATGCACTTCTCAAGCTTTGCGTATAACGAGTTCTGCCTTAACTGATTTAACAAAAACCTCACATGGTTTCTATGTTCAGTGAGGTTGTTGGAGAAGATAAGAATATCATCAAGATAAACTAGTACAAATTTCCCCAACACCTCCCGGAATACCTCGTTAATGAGTTCCTGAAAAACGGCCGGAGCATTACATAACCCGAAGGGCATCACCAGGTACTCATAATGCCCGTCTGGTGTATTAAAGGCCGTCTTCCACTCATCGCCCCTTCTTATACGTATCAGATTGTACGCGCCCCGCAAATCTAGCTTAGAAAAAATCTTAGCGTCAGTAACCTGAGTGAACAAATCATCTATCAGTGGCAACGGATAGCGATTCTTTATAGTAATCTTGTTGAGACCGCGATAATCGATGCAGGGTCGCAGGCCTCCGTCTTTCTTTTTGACAAAAAAGAACCCTGCTCCAGCAGGTGACCGGGACGGGCGAATGAAACCCTTGGCCAAATTTTCACGGATGTACTCCTGCATGGCCAATTTTTCGGGCCCTGATAGATTGTACAAGTGACCCCGGGGGGGAACACAACCTGAACGGAGATCAATGGGACAATCAAAAGGACGATGTGGGGGCAATTTATCAGCTGCCTTGGGACAGAACACGTTGGAAAATTCAGAATACTGATCTGGTACCCCTTCCACCTGAAATCTGGTTTGCCCCAAGGTCAACTTCCCCAAACACCGCTGAAAACAACGAGGTGACCAAGTGGTTAACTGACTCGTGGCCCAGTCTATTTGACGTGAATGAAGTTGCAACCACGGCATGCCTAGGATAATAGTTGAGGTAGACATGTGCAGTACAAAAAACGATAATTGTTCCCCATGCAGTACCCCAATGGTGACCTTCACCTCCGGGGTCTGTGACAGAGCACGATTCCGTTGTAGAGGGGAATCGTCTACTGCCGTGACCTGAATGGGGGGTGTCACAGGAGTGAGCGGAATACCCAACTCCTGAGCAAACTTAAAGTTCATAAAATTGGCCGCTGAGCCTGAGTCAATGAAAGCCTCAGTGGCCACAGATTTCTTCTCCCATGTAACTGTACAAGGGAGAAGCAATTTCTTTTCTTTAAGGGGTGCAAGTGGCGTGCCTAGGGTGTCACCCCCCACTACTCCTAGGCAAATTCGTTTCCCGACTTGTTCGGGCAGTTGATCCGTCATTCTCCGCCTTCGCTCCACCTGGGTCAATTTCGAACAACCAATCTGCATTGGTTCGGGTGGAGGCAAGGCCGGAGGAGATGAGACAGACGGAGATGGCGTTACTAAGGGTGCAGCGGAGGGTGCCACATATGATGTTACCCTGGCACGGTGACTGCCCCGAATCTGCCTCTGTTGGCGTAATCGACGGTCGACTCGAATGGCCGATGTGATGGCCTCATCGACTGTCCTGGGCTCGGGTTAGCATTAAATCGGAGACCTCCTCCGACAACCCAGACAAGAAGTAATCCATGAGGGCAAAATTATCAAATCTGGCCGTGACTGACCATCTGCGAAATTCTGCCGCGTAATCCTCGACTGAACCCCTGTCTTGCCGCAAAAGTTTGAGCTTCCGCTCAGAGGTTGCCGCAAGGTCAGGGTCGTCGTAAATTACGGCCATGGCCTTAAAGAATTCCTCTACCGAGGTCAGAGCAGTATCGGTAGGAGGCAGGTTGTATGCCCATGACTGGGAGTCACCAGTCAGCAAAGTTTTAATAAAGGTGACCCGTTGGGTCTCAGTCCCCGAAGATCGGGGTCTCAACTCGAAGTACGATAACACTCTACTCTTAAAATTCCGGAAGTCAGACTTGTGGCCGGAAAATTTATCTGGTACGGGCATACGTATGTCAGCACTAGGAGGGGATCGCACTGAATCAACTGACGTCTGGAGGGTTCGCACAGAGCCTGATAGGACATCAATCATAGTCTTGTGGCTACCCAGCACTTGGTTGATGTTTTCCACTGAAGTGGCAAGTGCGCCCAGACGGTCAGTGTGTGCGTCCATTTGCATTTTTTTGGTCTGGCGTTCTGTAACGATCGGTGAGCACAGAGAGTATCTGATTACCGGTGATCTGCAGTATCACTGGGAATACAGATATATACCAGATTATAAGTGATCTGCAGTCTCACCGATAATCCGATATACTAGCTAACCTCTGTTCACCTGAGTAGAGTGTAGTGTTTGGTGTAACAGTAACACTTTGAGGATTAGGCCTCAGTGCAGCAAGGAGTACTGCACAGATTCCTTCCGCAGACCTGAGCTCTCCAAGACGGGAGGAGTCAGACTGACAGTAGGAAGGATGTCTGGAAGTGACCCTCAGGAGGAAGGGTCGCTAACAGAGCGAGGAACCGCCTCTAACGGTAAGGTCGGTTCTCGAGGTCAGACAAGCCAGGTCGTACACACACAGACAGATAAAGTACAAGATCAGGAGACAAAGGCGGAGTCTAAGTACAAGCAGGGTTCGGCAACGGGGTATCAGAAATATCGAGGTACAGAATCAGGAGGCTGAGGCGGAGTCTAGAAACGAGCCGGGGGTCGGCAACAGAGTGTCAGAAATATCGAGGTACAAGATCAGAGTTCGGAAGGATAGTCAAGGCAGGCTAAGGTCATAACAGATAATCACAATCAGACTAGTACTTTAAGCTATCAACAGAATCTAGCTTAGTGTAGGATTACAGCTCCAGCTGGTCCCGGCACACTAACGGATCTGACTACGGATCTGGGTGCTCCCACGTATGTGATCGCACGCCAGACAAAGAGCAAGTGAACAACCAGCAGTATATATACTCTAGGACCTTTCCAGGACCTCCCTAATTGCTGGTCCAATGGGAGCAGTGGAATTTGTCAGCTGACCCAGCTGGTCAGCCGACTCCCTTCTAACTGCTATTTAAACTCTGCCTCTGTGCTCGCGCGCGTGTAAGTCTGAATCTTGGTGGACTATCAGTCCCAGCCACACCAGTACTGTCATGCAATGTATCTAGTGCGGGGGCCGCCTCTGATGCGGATTCCGCCGTTACCAATGCGGATTCCGCCGTTACCAATGCGGATTCCGCCGCACTGCCTATGCGGCATGCGGCGTTTTTTCCGCGTTGTGACGCCATGCTGGACGCGGAAACAGCCGCCTCACTTCGAGAGACGGCGGCCTTTCCGCGTTTCCTTACAGCAGCCTTGTTTCCAGCGGCATGAAGAAATAATTTGCATATTCAGGAGTGATGCATCATGAGAAACCACAGTTGCTCACTAAAATTGTTCTGTACCTTCTGTTAAAGAATGCAAAATTACATTATAAAAATGTACTTACATTTTAGCAACTATTCTCTTACACCAATCTGGCAAGGGTTGCCACATAATTGCAAAATTGAAAAAAAACAGGTCCAGATTTGGTGGATCACTTGGATTTTTCAGCGTTTCCCATTGTTCTCCACTACAGTATTAACAAATCTACCCCAATGTGTCACAATTATAAGCTTTCAGGTTATACCCTGCTTAGGGAAAAGTGTATTGTACAGACTGGGAAACCGCTTTTTCCCCTTTCATTACTATATTAATAAATACAATATAATGTGTCATAATAACACTGTGTGCACTAATTTCATCTAACTAATTTAACCACTCCATTGTTGGAAAGCTATTTACTCCACTGAATAATCTTCATGGAAGGGTGTATGCTTTATGTGAAAGCAGGTGTTAAAGGGGAACTGAAGAGAGAGGTATATGGAGGCTGTCATGTTTATTTCCTTTTAATCAATACCAGTTGCCTGGCAGCCCTGCTGATCCTCTGCCTCTAATACTATTAGCCATAGCCCCTGAACAAGCATGCAGCAGATCAGGTGTTTCAGTGGTTCAGACTTACAAGTCTGATCTGACAAGATTAGCTGCATGCTTGTTTCTGGTTTTAATCAGATGATACTGCAGAGAAATAGACCAGCAGGGCTGCCAGGCAACTGGTATTGATTAAAAGGAAATAAACATGACAGCCTCCATATACCTCTCTCTTCAGTTCCCCTTTAAGAAGGGCGTAGATAAAAATAAAATGAGAAATAAAAAGTAAGTACTGTATTGTTGTTTTGTATTTCTGGCAAATGTATATTAGTTAAGCAACTATTCATAAATAGAGTTTTTACTTAATACAAATTTAAAAACAGAATTCATAATCATAACATCATTGTATTAGGCAGAATATAGTACTTTTTACATCACATCTCTTTCATGGTCCATTATCAATGAAAGCTCAGTAATAAACCAAACTATTGTAAAGTTTACAATTAAAAATGGACAGCGAGGAGAGGGCCAGCGCTTACCACAACAGGCTGCATCCGAAATGACCAACAGTTCACATGTGCAGCACCTCTAATAAGCTAACCGCACACTTTGCATTCAAAACAGATGCAGATCATATGGTATGGGCAACCCCACTTCCCTTTCTTACAATTAAAAATGCATACTTAGCAGCTAAAGGTTTGGTTTTTTAAGGGTTTTTTTTTACATAGACCTCTCTTTTCTTGTATTGGTTGCTGGTTCTGCAGAAGCTCTAGCTAGTTCTAGTTCTGGCTGGGAGCACACTAGGCAGTGCAGAAAGCCACGCATTTTCTGCTCTGTTTTTAATTTTTGTGTGCATTTTTGGTGCGATTTGTATTCATTTGCATTTGTGGTGCGTTACATTTTTCTCTTATTTTTCTTAATCAATGTATTAAAATACAATATCAAATTTGGTTTAAAAAAAAAGCATGTAAAAACACATTCCTCTGCGTCCCCATTGGGATATTCTGTGCATTTTACATGCATTTTTGAAAATCTTGCAGCAAGTTATGTGTTTTCAAAAATGCACATTGTAAAACACACATAAATGTGTGTTTACACATGGCCCATAGACTTTTATTAGTGCGAAAAACACTAGCGTTTTCCTCATCGCTAGCGTTGCTGCCTATTGTGTTCCTAGCCACAACTGGATTAGAAGCAAGCTTTAAACCTACTTTTAAGTCACTCCAATGCTGCCCAAAAAAAAAAAAGCTACAACACACAAAGACAACCAATGTTATGATAAGTTAGAGCAGCGCTGTCCAACTGGCGGCCCGCGGGCCGCATCCGGCCCGCCAGGCCTCCTGCTTCGGCCCGCTCTTCTCTCTGAGATGTAGGCATGGCTTGCGCTATGAGCGCCATGCCTGCTCCCTCATATAGTGGCCTTCTCCTGTGTTCCCGCTGCTTCACAGCTCAGACCTCACAGATCGCGGCGACTAAAGCAAGGAGAGTGCGCATGGTACCCGCATACACGGAGTACGTCACATGCGGAAGTGACATCATTAGTCACTTCCGCATGTGAAGTTCAGCCGCGCGGGTGTCATGCGGCGCTCTGCTTGCTTCAGTCGCCGCGATCTGTGAGGTCTGAGCTGTGGGGCAGCGCCAGCGGAGACACAGGAGAAGGCATTGGCGGGCAGCGCACGGCAGAGGTAACTGGAGGGTTGGAGGCACTGGACACCTCTCGCTATCTAACTGGGGGGGGGGGGGCACCTGTCATTATCTAACTGGGGGGGCACCTGTCACTACCTCATCTGGGGGGACACCTCTCGCTATCTAACTGGGGGGGGGGGGCACCTGTCACTATCTAACTGGGGGGGCACCTGTCACTATCTAACTGGGGGGACACCTGTCACTACCTCATCTGGGGGGACACCTCTCGCTATCTAACTGGGGGGGCACCTGTCACTATCTAACTGGGGGGGCACCTGTCACTATCTAACTGGGGGGGGCACCTGTCGCTATCTAACTGGGGGGGGCACCTGTCACTACCTCAGCTGAAGGGACACCTGTCACTATCTAACTGGGGAGAAACCTGTCACTACCTCAACTGGGGGGTCACCTGTCACTATCTAACTGGGGGGACACCTGTCACTATCTAACTGGGGGGACACCTGTCACTAACTGGGGGGACACCTGTCAATATCTAACTGGGGAGACACCTGTCACTATCTAACTGGGGGGCACCTGTCACTACCTCAGCTGGGGGGGGACACACCTGCCACTATCTAACTGGGGGGGGGGGCACCTGTCACTACCTCATCTGGGGGGACACCTGTCACTATCTAACTGGGGAGAAACCTGTCACTACCTCAACTGGGGGGTCACCTGTCACTACCTCATCCGGCCACACCACAGCATCACCGCCAGCCCGGCCACAGCATCACCGCAAGGCCTTTCAGCCCACACATCATCCCCAATCCGGCCAAAAACAGTATTGCCAAACCAGCCAGGCACAGCAGCCAGTAGAGGAGAATTTAGAAGCCAGGTGAGAGGTGTCTACCATATTAAAATAGACCATATTGTCTATTTATGTGAAATGCTGTCTATTCATGTGCCTCATGACTGCTGAATTTGTCGTGTTGGGGCCTCATGATTGCTGAATTTGTCTTGTTGGGGCCTCATGGTTTGTTGGTGGCATCATGATTGCTGAATGTGTCTTGTTGGGAGCCTCATGATTTGTTGGGGGCCTCATGATTGCTAAATTTGTCTTGTTGGGGGCATCATGATTGCTGAATGTGTCTTGTTGGGGGCCTCATGATTTGTTGGGGGCCACATGCTGAATTTGTCTTGTTGGGGGTCACATGATTGCTAACTGCGAGACTATGGGAAAAGCTTAATCATCATCATATGAGTCAATAGCATTAAACCTACTTTTTTAGCTTTTTAAAACGGAAAATAAAACTGGGAGGTTCTAAAAAAAAGAATACATTTTTCAGGAGTAGGATGGATGAAATTGTTTATCTTCACAGTTTATTTTCAACTTGGATTTTCCATAATGTTCATGTATGAGTTAAAACGTTTGTATGTAGTTTAAATTGCTGTTGCCACTTTGCGATAGATAGATAAAGTGACTTTTGGGTTGCAGTTTGAGCACTCGGCCTCCAAAAGGTTCGCCACCACTGTCCTAATCTAATGTCCCACATTGCTAAGTTTATGTAAATTTGTCTCCACCCGTGGCCACACCCACATTCTGGTCCATGGCCACACCCATTTTTCGGCGCAGCCTTTGTTTGCTGGTCTGATTATAATGAAGTACGTTCTCCAGTTGTTAAATTCTACGGCACCAATTTCTTCCTTAGTCCTTGAAAACTTTGAAATGATTGAAAGTATGGTACTGGCTAGGTGGCATACAATTACGTGACTTGCCAGATGGAAATTCTTTAAGTATCAGCAAGTCAGAATCACAATCAATTTTATTCGCCAAGTGCCACAGCCGGAATTATTTGCAGACACATGGCAATTGGCATAGTGTAGGTAGTGCAATTAACAACATCAACATGGTACAGATACTAACTACAAAAACAAAAATACCAGCAATTTAACAAACAGCTAATTGTGCAGATAGGCAGGTTCATATGTTCAAGACAGACATGGTATGGTAACATATGGAGCAGTGTGGCCGGCAGGGGACAGCCTACAGACATACTCTCATCCACTGGGGCGGCTGAGGAAGATTAGGGGGTGTCATTTGGGAGAGTGCTTGAGTTGAGTAGGAGAACCGCTTGTGGAAAGAAGGTGTTTCTATGCCTGGTGGTTTTGGTGAGAATGGTCCTAAAGAGGTGACCTAAGGGAAGGCAGTCGAAGAAGTGACTGCCAGAGTGGGAGGGGTCTTGAGTAATCCTGTTGACCCTGGACAACTTTCTAGAAGTATGGAGTAGTTCTGGGGGGCAGGGGTGACCTGGTGATCTTCTCTGCAGCACTGATTACCCTCAGGAGTTTGTGCTTGTCCTTTGTGTTTACCCCGGAGTACCAGACAATGATGGAGGAGCAAAGTACAGACTCAATGGTGGCAGTGTAGAAGCTGGTCATTAGCTCCTGCGGCATTCCAAACTTTCTCAGCTGCCTGAGGAAGAACAGCCTCTGCTGGGCTTTCTTTTGGGTTACACAAGTGTTCACATCCCACTTCAAGTTGTTCGTGATGGTGGTACCAAGGAACCGAGCGCTGTGTACCCAGGAGACCTCAGTACCATCAATGGAGACTGGGCTGGGAGGTGGAGCATTTCTTTTGAAGTCTACAATCAGTTCCACAGTTTTTGCCGTATTTAGTTTTAGTTTGTTGTCCTTGCTCCACCCGTGGATCCACTCAATCTCTTTGTGATTTTCCTGCTCCACGTTTTTGTCAATGAGCCCTAGGTTGGCGTTGTCATCCACAAACTTGATGACTTTGACAGAGTCAACAGATGAGGTAAAGCTGTTCGTGTACAGGGAAAAGAGGATTTGGGACAGCACACACCCTTGCGGGGCACCTGTGTTGGTGATTCTAACACTGGAGGAGCAGCCGCCAATTCTCACTAGCTGCGACCTGTTGGTAAGGTGATTCAGGTCTACAGAGCAAGGTCAACAGCGATTCATACCAGGTTGTCATGCAGAATGGTTGGGCAGATGGTGTTGAAGGCGGAACTGAAATCCAGGAGCAGGATCCTGGCATAGGTGTTGGGTTTATCCAGATGTTCTGTGATATGTGCTAGACTGATATTAATGGCGTCCTTCATGGACCGGTTGGCCCTGTACGCAAATTGCAGGGGATCAATTTCGGTGGCGGTGTGACACTTCAGATAGGAGAGAACCATGTTATGCTGGACAGAGATCCCATGATGGGTATGGTGTTTCCTGGAAGCCAGCTTGGAAGCCAGCTTGAGCAGCCGAAGTCCTCGGTTTGTCAGTATGATAGGCACACAGCCACTTTCCCGTCCAATTCCCTTCAGCATCAAAAACTTTAGAACCTGCCCTGTGTGCACCCCAATAAAACAGTGTTAGTTGATGTTAGTTAGCTGCTAGGGTGTGATTCAGTTTGACCTTTCATTGTGACCTTGTTTGACCTGCTGACTTCCCTTTGGATGGCACCCTGTACTGACAACTACTTTACCTTGCTCAACCCTTTGTTTATTCGCCTGGCTTCTTCCTGACCTTGAGTTTGCTGACCCCTAGTTTTACAGTCATCTGACCCTGGAAGAGACCTTGGCATAGTTCCTGGACTCTGCCTTTGTTTGGTTTTCAGGTACTCCATTGGCTTTCCCCATCGCATATCATCGATCTTGCATGCTAAGTCCAGGTAACAAGCAAAGTTTGGTAGATGTGTCCAGACTCCAATTCAGGCAGGGGCTTGGCTATAGGTGAAGTACTTGGTGGAGATTGGAAAATAGGATCTGAAGGGAAGCCACGATTGCCTGCAGACCTTACCCTCAGGACCATCAACTCGCCTTCTCGGCAACTGAGAGCTTGAAGAATCCAATCAGCATCGTCTCTTCAGTGGGAAGAGAAGCACCAGGCTTGGAGTCAACAGAGGGTCTAGGAACGGAGGTGAAGAGTCTTTTGCAGCGCTTGCGATCTACTGTGATGGCCAAAGTAATGGCCTCCTCCAACATGTTGGTTGTAGAAGATCACAGGTAAATAGTTGCTGCTCAATGGCAAGTATGTTTACCAGTATGCTAAGTTCACCATACCATAGATTAAGCTGGCCAGAGATGGGGAATTACAAAGAAAATATACATACCTAGGGCTTCCTCCAGCCCCCTCCAGGATTATCGATCCTATATCGTCCTCCTCCGCCTCCTCCTGCTGCAATTGTACCCCGAAAGTCCCTCTGCCGGGGGCCAACTGCCCATGTGTGGCCACGCGCATGCTCCTGCCATGTTCCCGTCGACGGGAGTGTTCTGAGCTTAAACACCTGTATGGGAGTGAGCCGGGGAAGCACTGTGCCTGCGCTGACTGGACCACTTACCGGGGCCAGTTGCAGACCAATGAGGAGGCGGAGGAGGGAGGTGTGGGAGCAATAAGCCTGGATGGAGCTGGAGGAGGCCACAGGTATTTGTATTTTCATTTCAATTCCCCATCTCAGGTACACTTTAAAGTTAGTGTACAATGTGACTACAGGCGCTCCTCTGGCTTAATGCAATAATAATAAGAGAGAGAAGCCTATAATAGGCAAAACACAATAAATATATCTATGTCTCTATGGGTCGCCATACACTGGGAGGGGAGACCTCCCTATCTAAACAATTAAAGGAAATGTGTGCAGGCGCTCAACATAGGACATATAGAGAGTACAGTCAATCAAAGTCTGTAGATGTCATAAACCCAACTTCATGCATTGATTCCACTATACCCCTCACCGGATGAGATGGCTGATTTAATTACAGATCAGCATATCAGGCAGTTCATAAATCCTCCAGGAGTCTTCTAACTTGCTCAATATCTAGGACTCAAACACATGGTACACACATAGCGTTTTCCAGTTTCCAATAGCAACTCGTCAAGTGACATCCCTCAACCTCACAATGGTACTGGGTGTCAAACACATGCCGTGTGCCCCACCACCTTATGTGCCAGAGGAATCGCTTAAACGCTCACCACACTGAAATGCTTATCCCTTTTAGATGACCAGTGATATGCGCTTTATAGAGATAGACCCTCCTGGTAAACAGCTTGCTTCAATATACCTTAGGCTCAAAGACAAACACCAACATAGCGTAATACTGTATTTATTATATAATATAAAACATGTCAGTACACTCACAAACTTCGTAGGTCATAAGCGCATAGATTAAATTTCCTTAGAGAGTCCAGCAGCCTGCAGGTATTCCTATCACGTCTCCCAGTGCGACTTCCGCCAGAGGCCACGCCTTACTAGTTTTGTCACGTTGTAACTCATCAGAGGCCTGTTCTCCTCTTTGCTGCAGTTGCCAACTTCACACACTTCTGTACTGCTCATGTTCTGAGTCTTCTTGTATGCTGCATCACAAAACTAAAACAGTATGCAGAAATAAGGCAAGAAAACAAGTGAAGTCTATGCTTACAGTCACTTTTGGAAATGTATCCTCCTCCTCCTCCTCCTCCTCATTTGTTTAGTTGTCTCCGACTCTTCATGACCATATAAACTTTTGCCCGCCAGTTGTATCTGTAAAACACTGCTTCTTTAAGCGGTTGCTTAGGCATGTTCCTAGCTGCACATATGCTGTCTATCGGTCTTAGCTTCTGCTGTCCTCTTCTTCTTTTGCCCTCAATTTTTCTAAACATTAAGAACCCAGTCTTCTCATTATGTGACCAAAGTATTTGGGTTTTAATTTTTATGGCAATTTACTGTATACATAATAAAAAAAAGTTATAAATAAAAAAAGTACATTGTGCAACTTTATAATGCTAGATATTAAAGGGGAACTTTAACCCAGGATTGAACATCATCACAATCGGTAGCTGATACTCCCTTTCCTACGAGAAATCTTTCCCTTTTCTCGAATAGATCATCAGGAAAGGAAGGGGGGGGGGGGGGGGTCTGTGTGGCTGATAATGGGCTGATATCCCTCCCTCAGTGTGATGTCATGACCATGGTCCTGACAGTTTGCTGTCTGTTGATCTCATTGCATTGTGGGAAATAACGTCTGGTTCCAACTGAAAAGCAAGCAGTATCTCCTTCTGTACATAGAACTCTCAGTAAACAAGCTTTCCGTATATATCACCTGGAAGCACTAAAGCTGTGGCCACCTGTGATAAATTTCAGAATGTAAATTAGGAAGAGGAATGATTTTACAATAGGCAAACACTGACTAAATAATCTATAAATGAAAATGAATAAACAATTTTGCAATTTTATTCATTGTTATCTTCAGTACAGTTTAAGCAACTGTCAGTAATGAATCTTTCTGATAGTGGATCATTGTAAACAGCAGGTGTGTGATATCACCAAAGATCTGTCCTGTGCCTGGCACACACATCTGTCAGTGGCTTTATATTTACATAAACAGATCTCAAGGCTTCAGTAAAATTAATCAATAAGATAGAAACCAATTGATAAAACATCACAATTCCCAAGAAAATATTGGTTCCGGTAGAGTTTCCAATTTTCCATGTCCCCCTGCAGGGGGTGAAAAACTCTGCACACCGCCTGAAGCCTCCGGATGCTTTTCTGCACGTTTGCAGAAAAGCAACCGGCCCTAAAGGAAACTGAGCACCTACTTAAAAATATATAAAAGGAACCCCCTCCTGAGCAATGAGCATAGCTCACAAATGGAGCATGATCGGTGGGGAGTCGAGTGGAAGGGGGGGGGGGGGGCTTAGGCTAAGGTCTTACCTTTGAAAAAAAGGTAAGAATATCCAAATTGAAATGAAATGGGGAAGCAAAGGCAGAACTGTCAATTCTAATCCAAAACTCCTACTAATTCCATTTGCAGTTCAGGTACCTCCTTTTCCTCCAAGGCTCCCTCTCCCTGCTTGTCTGACTTTTCCTTTTTCTAATATGTTCTTCTTTTCCTCCACTCCTTCTCTAGGGTCTGTATTTTTTGCCAACTTGTTTTCCTCTCATCAAGGAAGCAATCATCAGGACTGAACTCCTGAACTATAAGCAGAACCATAAGGAGGGTTGTGTCCCCCAGGTTGTCACATATTACAGCACATCTGGAGGTCATTAGAAGGATTGCAAAATAACTTCAACCCACTTCACACAAGAATGACAGACCGAGAGACAATTACTGAAACTCCCGTCCTGGCATCCCAGCAGCCACACAATCTAAAACCGCTGACTGTCAGGAGCTCCTTAAATGGACCAGCACCAAATGGACAATTTTCCTGCCAACAGAGAAGATGTGGGACCTGTACACACACCTATTCCACTGACAGAATACCAATACCAGGTTCATTGCAGGAGTATAAAATACAAAGCACCTTTTCCTACTGATTAACCAATTTGGAATACCTACTATGCAGTTGATTCACAAAGCCTCTTTAATTATTTTATTATCATTTCCTAATTTTCATTTGCATATGTGTTGTCCTCAATATTGTATTCACTAAGCTGTTTATTAATTTTTTACTGACACAAGCTCTCTGTGATAAAATAATGATTATCCTTAAAGGGACTCTGAACAGAAAGGCAAAATGGCATCCTCGGAGTCCCTTCCGTTCTCCCGCTGACTGTAGAGAGCGAATTCTGTGTGCAACTGCATATGTGTGACCCATCAGCACGCCTGGCTCGATCACGGGCCAATCGTTGCGAGCATTCTGAGCATGCGCACTTCTCAAAAGAATGAACCATGCTTGCGCAGGAAGCTTACGGTGATGGGAGCATTAGCAAGCTGGACCTCCAGATGTCCTGCCCCTTCTAGGTAAATAGGTATAGAGGGTCAAATTTGACCCTATACCTATTTAAAGTATAATAGTAAAAAAATACACAAATAAAACTTTATTAATGTGAAAAAAATGTTTTTAATCTTCTGCTTTCATCTGTCACTTCTTTCTTCTTCTTGAATTCATCTGTCACTTCTTCTTTCAATCTTGATTGAAGGGTCCTTTCTCACCGCATGTCCCACGCTGCGCTGGATCCTCCATTAGCAGTGTCCGACCGACCGATCGTCGCGAGAATGCATGCATACGGAGAGGCTGTCTTCAGGAGCAATTAGGCTCCCGAAGCCTCCAGCAGCGGCATAAGTGAGCAATCCCATCATTGGAGTCTGCTAATGGGGGATTCAGCACTAGAATGCGGGCACCGTAGGAGGAACGGGAAGGATATATATATTTTTATTTTTACTCGCTTCAGATTCTCTTTAAGCACCTGGCTGTACATGTGGCTGCCAGATTAGGAGCGAAGGAGGCTGAGAACGCCTCCCATGATCTTTTAGGGAGAGCCTCCATTTTCTAGTCCAACAAATCTTTTAAAGTTCTGTATCCTCAAAGGGACTAGGTGAATCTTTGGGTCATTTTGAAATGGCTAGATCTAACTTGGGCATTTGGACTATTTAGAAACTTCCTCTTCATTAAAGGGATACCTTTTGAAAGACCTATGAACAAACAATTTATTGCCGTGAACATTCCAGAAAAGAGTACACGTGGGCACCAGCTGTAGTTTGCAAGCTTTACTCCAATAGTTGTTGCATCAAAACATATGACAGTGCAGTAATTCAGGAATAGTGATGTATACAACTTTCTACTGTCATATGCTTTGATGCAACTATTGGAGTAAAGCTTGCAAACTACAGCTGGTGCCCACGTGTACTCTTTTCTAGAGATGGCCTGAACGGTTCGACCGCGAACTTCGGTGGTTCGCGTTCGCGGTGAACCTCGAACTATATGCAAGTTTGACCCGCCCCCTATACTACATCATTAGGGTCAACTTTGACCCTCTACATCTCAGTCAGCAGACACAGGGTAGTCAATCAGGCTACACTCCCTCCTGGAGCCACCCCCCCCTTATAAAAAGCAGGCAGCGTCAGCCTGTTCACTCACTCGTGTGGCTTCAGTAATTCGAGCAGGGAGAGAACCTGCTGACATAGGGAAAACTTAGTTAGGCTCTTGTGTTAGGCTTGTTAGGTTGCTCCTTCTTGCTGATACTTATTGCTAAAAAGCACTCCTACTTAACAGCTCTTTTGAGAGCTAATGTTGTTCTTGTGATCTATTTTGTGTGTGTGTGTGTGTGTGTGTGTGTGTGTGTGTGTGTGTGTGTGTGTGTGTGTGTGTGTGTCCCACAGACACTTGTGTTGCATATACAGCTCTATCAGTCAGTCGCAGCTGCTGGACCTTCAGTGACTACCTGTGTGTGTGACAGCTGCACATTTGTAATACCAATCACTGCATACCCACCTGTTCAGTGCACCTACCTACCTACGTGAGAGCACGCAGCGTTATATACCAGTCAGTTACTGCACCTGTTCACGGTACCTGTGTGTGTGACAGCTGCACATTTGTAATACCAATCACTGCATACCCACCTGTTCAGTGCACCTACCTACCTACCTACGTGAGTGCACGCAGTGCGATATACCAGTCAGTCGCTGCACCTGATCACGGTACCTGTGTGTGTGACAGCTGCACATTGTTAATACCAATCACTGCATACCCACCTGTTCAGCGCACCTACCTATCTATGTGAGCGCACGCAGTGCTATATACCAGTTATTCGCTGATTCGCTGCACCTGTTCACGTACCTGTGTATGTGACAGCTGCACATTTGTAATACCAATCACTGCATACCCACCTGTTCAGTGCACCTACCTACCTACCTACCTACGTGAGCGCACGCAGTGCAATATACCAGTTATTCGCTGCACCTGTTCACGTACCTGTGTATGTGACAGCTGCACATTTGTAATATCAATCACTGCATACCCACCTGTTCAGTGCACCTACCTACCTACTTGAGCACACACAGTGTAATATATCACCAGTCACTGCACCTGTTCACGGTACCTGTGTGTGTGACAGCTGCACATTTGTAATACCAATCACTGCATACCCACCTGTTCAGTGCACCCACTTACCTATGTGAGCGCACGCAGTGCTATATACCAGTCAGTCGCTGCACCTGTTCACGGTACCTGTGTGTGTGACAGCTGTACATTTGTAATACCAATCACTGCATACCCACCTGTTCAGTGCACCTACCTACCTACGTGAGCGCATGCAGTGTTATATACCACCAGTCACTGCACCTGTTCACGGTACCTGTGTGTGTGACAGCTGCACATTTGTAATACCAATCACTGCATACCTACCTGTTCAGTGCACCTACCAACCCACCTACGTGAGCGCACGCAGTGTTATATTATATACCAGTCACTGCACCTGTTCACGGTACCTGTGTGTGTGACAGCTGCACATTTGAAATACTAGTCATTGCATAATTGTTATGACAAAACAACAGGCAGAGGCAGAGCCAGACCCAGAGGCAGGCCACCTGGCAGGTCTGTTCGAGGTCGTGCTGACGTGATTTCGTGCGGCCCTGGCCCAAAGTATAGTGCTCTGAAGAAGGCATGTCCCATCAACTCCCAAGATTGTCAGGATGTGGTTGACTATTTAACACAGAACACCTCATCTTCTGCAGCCCCCAGCACTACTACAAGCACCACATCCGCTGCATTTGACACTTCGCAGGAGTTATTTGGTGGGGAATTCACTGATTCACAGCCATTATTGTTACAACAACATGAAGGCACTAAGCAAGTTACACCAACTGATATGTCTGAGTTAGGCTACACTATGGACGTAAGGTGTGAGGAGGATGATTCTGTTGGTGCAGTTTATGAAGTGTCTAAGGCAAGCGAAGCTGGCGAGGATGATTATGATGATACGGATGCCACGTGGGATCCTAATAGACAAGATGACCAAGGAGACAGTTCAAAGGGGGAGTCAGAAAGGAGTAGGAGGAGACAAGTTCCTGAAAGAAGCAGGGAGAGCTCGTTGTCAGAAACAGCTGGTGGCAGTGTCCGGCGCCATGTACTGCCACCTATGGACAGCCAGCCAACTTGCCCTTCAACGTCAGCTGCTGATGCTGCCATAGTGCCCACACCCCTGGGCTCAGCGGTGTGGAAATTTTTTTGTGTGTCTGCCTCAGATCAGAGCAATGCCATCTGTTCTCTGCCACCCTCCTTTTCCTCTTTCTCCTTCAGGTGCATCATCTTCAGCCACTTTCTCCCTTGCACCTTCACAATTACAGCCACCCTCCTCCACTCCGCCTCTCAACTTGAGCGGTTCCTGCTCCTCTGCACACAGCAGCAGCCAGGTGTCCGTGAGGGAAATCTTTGAGCGGAAGAAGCCAATGTCTGCCAGTCACCCCTTTGCCCGGCGTCTGACAGCTGGCTTCGCGGAACTGTAATCTAGCCAGCTGTTACCATGCCAGCTGGTGGACTCTGAGGCCCTCCGAAAATTTGTGGCCATTGGGACACCGCAGTGGAAGATACAAGGCCACAATTATTTCTCAAAAAAGGCGATACCCAAACTGTACCGTGAAGTTGAAAGGCAAGTGGTGTCATCTCTGGCACACAGCGTTGGGTCAAGGGTCTATCTGACCGTGGATGCCTGATCTGCCAAGCACGGTCAGGGCAGGTACATTACTTAATCTGCAAAAAAACTCCAAAAAGAGTTTTACAAACCAGGCCTGGTTTGTAAAACTCTTTTTGGAGGTTTTTTGCAGATTTAGTGATCTGAGTTTAAGGCCCACATACACCTGATACATCTGTGCACATGAGGTGGTTAATATGTGCAGCAGAAAGATTGTCGGATGTGATGTCACTGGAAGACCAGTAAATAAATATAAACAGGTACATTACTTACACAGCCCATTGGGTCAACCTGGTGACCGCTGGCAAGCAGGGAGTACGTGGCTGTGCAGCGGACCTAGTTGTGACACTTCCACAGCTTGCAGGCAGGCCTGTTGCCACCTACTCCTGCTACATCCTCTTCGCTGCCATCCTCCTCCTCCTCCTCCTTGGCTGAGTGGCAGTTCAACTCTACTGGTGCTGCGATCTCCTCTCCAGCTACAAAGCCCCAGGTTCCCCAGGGTCTATGCTGCATGCCAGGTACAACGGTGTTACGTCATCTTAGACATGTCTTGCCTCAAACCGGAAAGTCACACTGGAGCAGCTTTCCTGGCTGCTGTGAACAAACAGGTGGATCCGCAACAACTGGAGATCTGCAATGTGGTGTGTGACAACGGCAGCAATCTCATTTCGGCTTTGAATTTGGGAAAGTTGACACATGTACCCTGCATGGCACATGTGCTGAATCTAATAATTCAGAGATTTGTGTCTAAGTACCCAGGCTTACAGGACTGCCTGAAGCAGTCCAGGAAGGTGTGTGGGCATTTCAGGCGGTCTTACACAGCCATGGTACGATTTGCCGATATTCAGCAGAGAAACAAATTGCCAGTGAGACGCTTGATTTGCAATAGCCCGACTCACTGTAATTTAACGCTCCTGATGTTCAACCGCCTGCTACAACAGGAGAAAGCCGTCAAACAGTATCTCTACAACTACAGTCAAAGGACATGCTCTGGGGAGATGGGGATGTTCTGGCTGAAGTACTGGATACTCATGCAAAATGCCTGCATGCTCATGCGGCCGTTTGAGGAGGTGACAAACCTGGTGAGTCTCAGTGAAGGCGGCATCAGCGACTTGATCCCATATGCTTTCTTCCTGGAGCATGCCGTGCGTAGAGTGGTGGATCAAGCTGTGGAGGAGCATGAACAGGAACAGGAGGAAGAGTTGTGGGATCAATTCTCAGCAGAAGCAGATGATTCCTCAACACCTGCAGCAGCACAGAGGGGGGAGGAGGAGGAAGAGTCATGTGGGGAAGAGGAGTCAGATGATGAGGAAGGTGTTTTTTTGGAGGAGGAGGCAGAAGAACAACCGCAGCAGGTGTCGCAGGGGCTTGTGCTGCTCAACTTTCCTGTGGTATTGTTCATGGCTGGGGGAGGAGGAGAACTTACCTGACATCACTGAGGAAGAGCAAGAGGAGATGGCTAGTACGTCTGCATCCAAATTTGTGCAGATGGCGTCTTTCATGCTGTCCAGCCTGTTGAGGGACCCCCGTATAAAAAAAACTCAAGGGGAATGAGCTGTACTGGGTGGCCACGCTAGACCCTAGGTATAGGCACAAAGGCACAAAGTGGTATAGGCACAAAGTGGCGGACATGTTACCAACTCACCAGAAGGCAGAAAGGATGCAGCACACGCAGAACAAGCTGGCAACTATGCTTTACAATACGTTTAAGGGTGATGTCACAGCACAACGCAATAAAGGTACCACTGCCAGTAATCCTCCTCCCATGTCTACGCAGGCAAGGACAGGACGCTCTAGCGATCTCATGGTGATGTCGGACATGCGGACATTCTTTAGTCCAATGTCTCACCTTAGCCCTTCCGGATCCACCCTCCACCAACGCCTCGACCGGCAGGTAGCAGACTACCTGGCCTTAAGTGTGGATGTAGACACTGTGAGCAGCGATGAACCCCTGGACTACTGGGTGCGCAGGCTTGACCTGTGGCCAGAGCTGTCACAATTTGCCATCCAGCTTCAGTCTTGCCCTGCCTCAAGTGTCCTGTCAGAAAGGACCTTCAGAGCAGCTGGAGGCATTGTCACTGAGAAGAGAAGTCGCCTAGGTCAAAAAAGTGTTCAGTACCTCACCTTTATCAAAATGAATGAGGCATGGATCCCGGAGGGCTATTGCCCGCCCGAAGACTAAGTCAGTCCCCATACACAGCATCTCTGCCTGCACGCCGTGTGACTGCCTGCCCCATGGCTAAGTCGGTCCCCACACAACATCTCTGCCTGCAGGCCGCTTGACTGCCTTCTCCGCCACCACCAACAGCGGCCGCTATAATAATTTTTCTGGTGCGTGTACATGCCTGCCTAATTTTTCTGGCTGCACTGTGGCTGCAATAACAAAACACATGTACATGTGTCAATTCCCCTTCGCGATATTTACCTTGCCGCGGTGAAGGGGCTTGCGTATCACAATGAAGCAATGACCGACGGCTATATGAGTGTCTCAATGGGGGGGGCACACCCAAGATAATAAAGTCGTTGTTTCATTGTGGACAGACCAAATTCGATCAGCTGGACAGTCACTGTTCTTTCATTGAGCTACCTCAGCCCGGCAACCATATGGGCTAGATAGCTGCCATCACCTGCACTCTCGCCATGGTGCGCACCAGTCCAGCATGGCCGTCACTACACAAACAGCTGTGTGCGGTGCGTTACACAGTGAGTTTGGTCTGTCAGTGTGAAGCAGTACTCTAATTACACTCCCTGATTGACGTATACACATGCAAGATGTTTTAAAGCACTTTAGGCCTCAAATTTAGCATTCAATGTGATTTCTGTCCTTAAAGCCAATGGGTACCGGATTAAAAAAGAAAAAGTCAGATACTCACCTAAGGAGAGGGAAGGCTCGGTCCTAATGAGCCTTCCCTCTCCTCTCCTGGTGCCCTCGGTGCTGCGCTGGCTCCCCCGTTCGCGTCCGCCGCCGCAGGGACTTCGGATGTCTTCGGGAGCACTCGGGCTTCCGAAGACGGGCCGCTCCATACTACGTACGCGCGAGTGCGTCATAGAGGGCGCTCACACATGCGTAGTATGGAGCGGCCGCGTCATCAAGAGCCCGAGTGCTCCCGAAGGCTTCCGAAAGCTCCCGAAGGCATGCGGAAGTGGCAGTATTTGACCAAACTGGTCGAATACTGCCACGGGGGATCCTGCGCGGGACCGGGCACCGGGAGAGGAGGGGGAAGGCTCATTAGGACCGACCCTTCCCTCTCCTTAGGTGAGTATCTGACTTTTTCTTTTTTAATCTGGTAAACATTCACTTTAAAACGCTGCTGTGCGTCAAATCCAGATTTTCCCCCAGGACTTTTGGCGTGTATCCCACTCCCCCATGCAAAAACTCAGGTGTTAGAGCCCCTTGAAACATCTTTTCCATCACTTTTGTGGCCAGCACAAATGTTACTAGTTTTCGAATTTCGCCTCACCATTGAAGTCTATTGCGGTTCGAAAAGTTCGCGCGAACTAAAACTTTTTGCGGAGGTTCGCGTTCGAGGTTGCAAACCTAAATCGGAGGTTCGAGCCATCTCTACTCTTTTCTGGAATGTTCACGGCATGCAATTTTCTTTAAACGTGGAGGCACAGTTTGATTAGCAAGGCACAATAGTGACTGACTGTCGTATGAGTTGTATCCCCTGACCTGAGTGTGGAGGTATCTTTTTCCTTATTGCAACAAACAATTTCTTAACAGGCTCTTTCCAGTCATTTTCAATTAGATCAATGATGTTTTATGAACTGGAAAAACTACCCCTTTAGTAATTGCATGTACCGAATACATCACATCCTTTACTGTTGTAGGTTTTGGCTTTTCTGTTTGTAAATTTAATGCCAAGCATATATACTCTAGCAATTCCTCCGATTGCTCAGGCAGTAACTTAAATTTTCCTTTAGAAGAGCTTTTGTATGTCTCCCCTTCCTGGGCGGAAGATTCCCCTGCTAGCTCTGCTTCCTCAGAAGAGGAAACCGGAACCCTCGGAGCCTATATTAATGGTAAAGAAGAAGTTTCCTTAGCAGAAAAAAACTTTTCAGGAAGCTTACTCTTGAAATTTGGATAACATGTCTTTAAACATGTTTCCACTTTCATGCTTTACAACCTTAAGCGTACATGCATTACATAAAGGTTCGGAATATCAAGTTTGTTTCAGGCAAATACCACATAAACTATTATTAGATTTCTCTGTGGCTTAAACATATTTCGGGCTCTGAAATAACAAGAAAGACAAAAATGCCCATTACTATCTATTTTTTGTCAAAACACAAAAAAATGTATTTCTCTCCTTTAAAGGAAACCTTAACTGAGAGGTGTATAGATGTTTCCTTTTAAAGAATACCAGTTACTTTTCAGTCCTGCTGACCTCTTTGGCTGCAGTAGTGGCTGAATCACACATCGCTAATCCAGTCTGACTTCAGTCAGAGCACCTGATCTGCATGCTTGTTGAGGGGCTGTGGCTAAAAGTATTAGAGACACAGGATCAGCAGGAGAGTTAGGCAACTGGTATTATTTTAAAAGGATAAATCCATATTCTTCTCAGTTTAGGTTCCCTTTAAGACTGATAACCGAGACCTTACTTGGTCCATTTCAGTCTGCACAGCTGGTTCTCTGCCCCGAGAGGAGGCATCCTCCATAGAGCGGTAGGATCCATGGAGAAGCAGCTCCTAGTGTCACCACCGTGCACGCTGTCTGGCATCTTTTATGATGGCCGCTCAGCACCCCACGTGAGGCCTCCGGTCCACGCACTCGGCCGGCAGAAGCTCCAGGAGTTACTTTAATTAATTACATCCGCCGGAAAACCTCGAGAGTAACGCTGAACGCTGCTTCGGCACTGTTAATATAGCGCCACAAGCTGTGTAACTGGATGCGCAATGCGCCTTGCTCTGCCAAATCCTATGAAACAAAATCTGCTTGCCCTGACCCTGCACGGATCGTCAGCGGATCTCCAACTCAAAATCCCTGCTGATAGGCAGACAACCTCTGGCTTACCTTTGGGCCTCCTGGCAGCCCAGAAGATTGTATCTCGTCTGTCCATGTGTCAGGAAAAACGCTGAAGATAGTAAGTGGAGTGGTATTTAAATTGTATCTCATACTTCCTGTCCCTTAAAATAGGTGGGGTAATCTCCTGGTGGACCTGTCATGGAGGCAAGTGGAAGTAAGTGCTTGTGCACAGAGAAAGAAAACCTGTGCATGAGCGGCTTTATTTTACTAGGCATACGTGGACCTTATTTGTGCATGCCCAGTGGATTGGATAATCTTGTACACAGCAGGTGTATGGCCACAAGAAACATATTCATCAAGTTCTTGTCAAATGTGCTTAGAGAAAACCAACATTGGAATGATGGAGAACACAGAAGAAAAGAAAGAGATAGACAGAAATGCCAGCAGGAGAATACAGTAGTATACAGATGAAGAAAGAAAAACAGAAGAAAAGTCTTACATTTTACTGCTTACTTTTAAATATGTAAAGGATCAAATATAACCCTTTCTACCTACTTATCTAGGATTAACATCTGTGGGTCCACTTATTATTCAAGGTGGTTTCCAGATTGATTTAGCCATAAGTCCCCCAAAGGAGCTTCCTCCGCATGCATGGATGTAAGATACAATCTTCAGCATCAAGGTGGGGATGAACTCCTTGTCATGAATGGGGGATTAGTGGGAGAGGGCAAGGATTTCTGCCCATCCCCTGCTGACTCTACCCCATGTCATACACCATGTGGGATGATATGGAACAGGTGGCAGAGCCCCCTCTGTTTGGCTCAGCCATACAAGCCAACATGAGGGACAAGGGGTTAAAAAGGGTGTTGTGGTGTGGTGGCGTGGAGGATAAAATTCCTGGCAGTCGGCTTTCAGTACAATGATGTTTTAATTTTGCTGTCCTCTATGAACAAGAATAAGTCCAAGAATGACAGATTTTCATAACTAAAATTGTATGTTATTTTATATTCCTCTCAGAACTACTTATTCGATTCACAAATCGCTCAAGTTCATCGATTCCCTTCCTCCACACCACCAGCACATCTTCTATGTACCTTACCCATGGTGCAACTCTGTCCCAATACTCTGGGTCCCGGTAAACCACCTGTCGTTCCCACAGGCCAAGATGGAGACAGGCATACATCAGGGCGCAGGCTGCACCCGTCGAGGTCCCTTGTATCTCTTTATAATATGAATCTGCAAACGAGAAACAATTATTTCCCAAGATGAGATGTATGGCTTCCACAACAAATGCATTGTGGGCATATGCTTGGGTATAGTGGTCATATGTATAAAACTCCAAGGCAGCGAGTCCCTCCTGGTGAGGGATGGACGTAGACAATGATTCCACATTAATACTCACCTCGAAAGTCTGCCAATATGCGCAGCACATCTCCAGTATCCAACACAAAGGACGTGAGTGACATCACAACAGGTTTTAATCTGATGTCTATATATTGTCCCAAACGCTCCATAAGTCCACGATTTCCTGATACTATTGGACGCCCAGGGGGTTAAATGTTTCTGGATTTTGGATATGAAGTAAATTGTAGGCTCATTATATTCCTCAACTCTATAGTACTCCCATTCTTTTTGATCCAACACCCCAGTATATAGGGCCTCATCCAGTAACTCATTGACTCTATGTTTGATCAGCGCAAAGGGATCCCCGACCAGTCTCTGGTATGTCTCCAGGTCAACAAGCTGTCTATTGGCCTCTCTCACATAATCCCCTTCACCAAGTAGGACTATGTTCCCACCCTTATCGCTTGGCTTTATGATACTTCCTGGAGCATTCCTCAATTCCTTCAGTGCTTTAAATTCTGACTTACTTGGCTTAATCACACCTAAGGCATTTTGTGCTTTTTTTGAACGCCATCGACTACTGTCAGGAACTGAAAAAAAGAAATCGCTCTGCAAAAGCGCTTTGCACAAAATCGTACCGTGCCGTGGAGTGCCGGGAGGGGGAAAAAAACTTTTAAAAGATCAAAAAATCGACGATTCCGATTTTAGATGTGAACAAAGCCTTAAAGAGAGACTGAAGCGAGTGAACAGCATTTGATTATTGTAAAGCACTACAGCACTATGGCTAAACCGCCGCATCCCCGCGGCAAAACGAGGGGTTTATACCCCCCAAATCCCTTCTCCTTTGTCCGGGGAGCGCTTCCTGCTTGAGGCAGAGCTAATGGCTATAGCTCTGCCTCTTAGCGCGTCAATCCCCGCTGATCGCCGCCTCTCCCCCGCCCTTATCAATCTGCCTTCACAGAGAGGGGCGGGGGAGAGGCTGAGATCCGTGCGGCAATTCACGCGCATGGAGGCAGAGCTGCAGCTCATAGCTCTGCCTTCATGAGCAGCAAAATCCAATACCAAGAAAGTCGTGGATTTTGCAGGGGGGGTTTGGGGAGTATAAACCCCTTGTTTTGCAGCGGGATAGCGGCGGTTTAGCACTATCTATGGTGCTTTACAATAATCAAATGCTGTTACACTCACTTCAGAGTCTCTTTAAAGATTGTCCTCGCCAGCACTTTTCACTGTATCAGGCCCAAAAAATTCAATAGGTCATGAATCAGATCTCTTTCTGATCTAATCTGATCAGAGAGAAACCAGTTGGCTGCCCATAACCCGCAGGCCGATTCCCAATCAATTTCATTATGAAAACTTTCTGGAATCGGCCTTGTGATGACGCCCCACCCAGGAGCTGTCCTCCCAGACATTATATGTGTTCCTGGTGCCAACGCATGAAAAAACTTTACCGTGGGGAACAATTGCGGAGGTGCAGCAGACACTCAGCGGCAGCAGACAGCTAAAGTATTTTCATGCATGAGCACACATATAACATATAGGGAGACTATGACAGGGGTTCTGTCAAGTTCATTTGTTGTCACCGTATCACCCGCTATTATCAACCAGCTCAGCATGTCCAATCGATACATTCAACCAATATCGGCCTGAAATCGTCAATCAGGCATACTTGTTGTGCCCCTGATTTTCATCCAATTTGATAATAATTATCGACTCGGATGGTCGACCGGCCATACATCACTAGATCTATGGCCAGCTTAAGTGGATCACAGTGAAGTACATCGGATCCACTGTGATTGTCCAATCCCAACCCAGCGTATTGCGGACCTAGTTAAGGGAAGCAGCACACCAAGGGCTTGTTCACATATAGGGCGTTTTCAGCCTTTTTACAAGCGAAGGTGATTTTCAAAATCGCCCACAAAACGCTTGTGCAATGATTCTCTATGAGAAGGTTCATATCAGTGCCTTACGTCCGCTTTGCGCTCCGGAAAGCGGTGCCTGTACCCAGTGGCGGCTCCAGCTTCAGATTTTTGGGGGGCTCAATGGCTGGCAGGCGGGGCTCATGGTGAAAAATGGGTGTGGCCACGCAACAGAATGTGGGCATGGTCATGGGTGGTGCCAAATATACACAACCTTTGCAGTGGTGTAAAAGGTCTGCCAGGGAAGTTTGAGCTCTGCTATACTGTCTACCCCCAAAATACATGTAATTTGACAGAATTTCACCAAAAATACATGTAACTTGGCAGGGGTTCCTCCAAAATACAGATAATATGGAAAACCGCTTAAACTGTACATACTGGAGGTAGCAAAGATCGGCGCACACTGCAGCTGGTTTACTATCAGTACAGGCACAGATTCACAGCTTATACTGTACATTTTGGAGGTAGCAGGTATCAGCAAACACTGCAGCTGGTTTACTATCAGTACAGGCACAGAGTCACAGCTTATACTGTACATACTTCTCCCCAAACCACTAAAATAGCTCCCTCCTTCTCCCCGTGCCAGTAAATGCCCCCCTTCATACATGTACCCCCCCATGCCACTAAAATGACCCCCTCCTTCTCCCCATGCCACTGTAGTGAATTTTTTTCTCCCCCATGAACTAATGCCCCTCTCCTCCCCGATGCAACTAATGTCCCCCTCTTCTCTCCCATGCCACTAATAATGTCCCCCGCCTTCTCCCCATGTCACTAATGTCCCCCTCCTACTCCCCCATGGCACTAATGTCCCCCCTCCTTCTCCCCCATGGCACTAAAGCCCCCCCCCTCCTTCTCCCCCATGCTACTAATGCTATCAATCAGGCTGTACCATTTGGGGGGCAATTTTGCTCTAACGGAAGGTATAGGAAGAGCACTAAACACTCACAAAATCGCTTTATGCAGCGATTGCATTCACATTTTTAAGAATACATACATTGTAGTTATTCTTTTCCGGGTCAAAAAGTTCACTTCCTGACTGGTCAGGAAGTGACCAAATGGAATCGCTCTGCAAAAGTGCTTACAAAAGCGCTTTGCACAAAATCGTAGCGCACAGTGGAGTGCTGGGAGGGGGGAAAACGCTCTAAAAATTGAAAATCGCTGCCGTCAGCTATTTCAATTTTAGTTGTGAACAAAGCCTAAATCATTGTGCAACTTTATACTGATGCTTCATTTTCAACCAAGATGATTGTACTGGGTGACAATTCAAACATCTACCTTGTGTACATTGTTTTGTCAGAAAGACCAGAGTACCAAATGTGCTATTTCACACTCAGGGCTCGTTTCCACTATCGCGAATCCGCATGTGTCCAACACATGCGGATTCGCACATGTAATGCAAGTGGATGGGCCTGTTTCCACTGTAGCGTTGTTGAGGTGCGTTTTTTTCAGCGGTAAAAAAACGCACAAAAGAGTCAACGAATTCGCCTGCGAGTGGAATGCATGCGAATCGCCGCTAATGTATTTAATAGGGAAATCGCATGCGGCTTTGTCATGCGGATTTCCCTGCGATTTCGCATAAAAGCCAATGGAACTTAACACAGGCAGTGACATGGGTCGCGGGTAAATCTGCATGCGGAAACGCAGCCGCATGCGATTTCTTCAGCGGTGGAATCCAGGCGATTCCGCACCGCTACAGTGGAAACAAGCCCTAAACAATTTATGTAGTATCAAGTAACAGAACTCCATCGTGGTAACATCACATATTCATGCATTTCTGGTAGAGCTGAAATTGTAAAAGCAAAATCCTTGTTAGTTACAAGAACAGAACTGGTTTATCCAGTCTACTCAGTCCTCCACAGCAATATCGGCGACAACAGCTGCAAAACGAGCAGCGAGCAGGCGGATTGCTGCCTCTGTCTGAGCTCACAGGAAGGCAAATAGCAACATCATCATCATCATCATTAGTAACCGCAACACCCTCCTCTTGCAGGTGTCACGTAGAAATCCACAGCCGCCGGCCGGGGCTCCCGTAGCCCCAGAAGAAAACCTCTTCCCAGCCTGTGCCCTTGGCCCCCATACTGCATCTATCTACAGTATTTCTTTCATAGCGAATAATACAAGCGGGCCAGAGGAGGAAGTGGAAATACGAGGAAGGGAGGAGAGAAAGCAGGAGGCAGGATCGGTGGGGGGATCAGGGCCCCGATCGGGGTGTGGAGAGAGGAAAGGAGGAAGGATCCTGTGTGTAGACCGCATACATACAGTGGCCGAGGTCCAGGCTGGAGCGCAGAGGTGAGTGTGGGGTGAACGGAGGGCTGCTGTCTATGCCCGTCTGCTTGTTGCATCACAGAGAACAATGCCCGGCCGCTTCCTGGACGTTCTATATTTAGCAAGCATTCCCTGGACACGCTACATGCACTCATCATGTTAAGGGGGCCGTGGGGACTGGGGAGTAAACCGCACGAACTGGGGGTTCTTTGCAATGGCTAGAGTAACCTCGTATACCTGATCTGACCTACTAAGCTATCATCTCCAGAACATGCATGGCAGTACATGATTGGATGTATGTATAGGAGAGGATGCACATATACATGTCCAAATCTTGCATTTACAGAATTTGTGAAATAGGTGTTTGCAAGTGATATTTGTGTGACGACTGTAGTTGCATTGGTCAGTATAAATTGTCATACCGGTAGTTAATATAAATGTATGCATTTGTCAAAGTGATGCTGAACTGCAGTGCATGAAGTGGCATAACTACAAATCGTCTTGATGCTCCATTGCAATATTGGATGCACATCTCTAATCACACTTATTATATAGTACATTCCCCTATGGATTCAAATATATAATGTTCGTGTGAAGTCACATAAAACAATTTGAGTCCAAAGAGGCAGAGATCACAGTTGCTCTCCACTTATAAAGAACTTGCAGGAAACTTGTACTGGATGGTGGGTCTCACCTTTAATACCATTGATTCTTCTAAGGATCTTGTCACTTCCTGTTGGGGAGTAACTCCACATTATTTAGACCACTATCGCTAAAAAAGTAGGCAGTTAAAATCTGACAGAACTGACAGGTTTTGGTCAAGTCCATCTTCTCATGGGGGATTCTCAGGGTTTTGTTTGTTTTCAACAGCATTTCCTGAACTACAGTCTAACTGCTAAAATAGTAAGATACCAGCCAGCCTCCCTACTCACTGTCACACAATTTTATCAATTAGACTTTGCAACTGCTGTTCAGGAAATTCTGTTGAAAACAAAGAAAACCATGAGAATCCCCTATGAGGAGGTGGGCTGGCCCAAATCTGTTGGTTCTGTCAGATTTTAACTGACTACTTTTTTTTCGCGATAGTGGTCCTTTAAGCATACGTTGCCTGTAAACTTATGGATCTGCCTGCCAGTAACAAGGATTTGGCATGACCAGTAGGGTTGTGCCTGTCACCTGCATGTACAACTGAGCAGATGGCATCTGCCCTCTAGGCATTGTTCTCATCACAATACCAGCACAAAGCGTTGTGATTGGGCAAATAGTAGGGGTGTAGCTTGCTACAACCTAATGGAAACCTAGCAGTTTGATCGGGTGCTGTCCACCCAATCACGTTAGCTGAATTTTCCTATGAGCTTTTCTGCTGGGTCCCCTAAACTAGACTAATGGCACCACCTCTGCTGAGAATCCAGCACTCGTACAGCAGCAGCCCCCCTCCTATTAGCGATCAACCTGGCAAATTGATTTGGCTGAGCTGCGTCCGAGACCACTGTTTTCCGCATTCACTTGGCTTTTGGGTTGCATCACACCCGCACTACTCTGTCAGCCCTCCCTCCCCTGCATAACAAGAGAACACGTCTCTACAGCCTTGACTGTGCAATGTTGCCCGAATGTTCGGGTCCCGATCCCAGTCTGGTGACATGCTTTGTACATGTGTACAAGTCTTTATACAGGAAAAGTGCTGAAGTACTCAAGGCTTCCATCATACCCAGAGTCCCTTTGGAAACTTTTGGTCCCCGAGCCATCTGTCATGCTGCTCCTACGTTTTGGAACTCCTTACCTCAGCAGATCAGGACAACTTCATCTCTGAACGTGTTAAAATCCAGACTGTAAACCCACCTGCTCAGTCTGGCATTTGCAGAAATATAACTTTTGTTGTGTGAATACTTCATCCTACTACCAATTACTGAATCTGAGAGAGCCTAAGCGCTTTGGGAGAAAAGCGCTATAGTAATGTTATTGTATTGCTCCCAACACTCCTTGGTTGGTTCGTTACAAATGACTGCCTGTCGCAGGGGGTAGATTGGGGACATTATGGGCCTTCTGTTCATGGGCTTCATAATAGTAGCTTCTATAGCAAATTCTACACCCATGTTTTACATCTATATTTAAAATGCAGCTTCTGAAGTGTCTTCTTATTTGGATGTATACACTACCACATGAATTTATTACCTATAGGGGCATATAAAATCAGTAATATGTGTCATGGGTTTACTACAACTACTAGATTTTTAAATTTTTCTTACTTACATATCACCATACACAAAAGCATGTACTTGTATGTAAAATTGTGTATATATACTGTATTTGTACAAATAGTGTATATTATAGTTGTATGCTGTATTACAATAATGATACATGAAGAAAGCACATTAACATTCTCTAAAAGTAAAATATTTTAGAGCATGCTGCTTATTAAGTGAAATCCATTCATTCATATCTTGTACATTTTTTAACAATGAAAGTATCCTAAATATACATTTATAAATGGGATAAACATCACTGACTTACATTTGAGAAGTTGCTGGCTTCCTTCTGGGGTGTGGCACAGTTTTCTTCTCCAAGTCATTATGTGTTTTTACTTCTTTTTCCTATGTGAATTGTTTGCTATTAAGTTTTGGTTACTACCCCTGGTCATTTGGGACTGGCTGAGCTTTGCTGAAGTGTGCAAACAGCTGGGAAGATTGTATTCTGTGGGAGTCCTGTGGCTGCATTTAAAAATCCTGATCTTATTGGTGGATTTGTATTATAGTTCTCGATCGACGGTGAGATCATGGTACGCTGGGACAGTAACAGGAATTATTCGAGAGATGTTCTTCTGTAGCTGACCCATGTAGGAAACTGGGAGTTCTGCTTCATTTGCTATCTGGAGTATGTGACCTTCATGCGTTGCCTGCTATCATGCTTCTATAATAATAGTGGTTGTGGTATTTCAGTGTAGCAGTGCAAGTAGTATTCTCTACATTTTTCTGCCTTATGGGTAAAATAAATTAATTGATGTGAGTTTTCAAATGCTGAAACAATGAATAGTTTATCAGGGGAGTTTTGTTTCCATGCCACCATTTAGCTCCAGCATTTTATTCAGAAACAAGAAATAGGGAACAGCTTTGAGATAAAATCTTGTAAACCACAGAAACCAACCAGTAGTATTATATATAAAAAGTTATCCCTTACAATATCCTAGTAGTTTTCGGTCATGAGCCACCTGCACTGGCGAACTGAGGGGGCTATTCCGGGTGTCTGGAACCTCCCCCCTGCACTGAGCTGTGTATTCAGCCAGGGAAGCCTGCATAATATAAACAGCCTCATTCTCCCTCCCTTCTTACTTCTGGTGCCTCCCTCCAGCTAATAGAATGAGAGAGGCAGCCCAGCTTCCCTCACAAGAAGATGTAGCCTGCAGTGAGAGAATGTTGATTATGGAGTCCTGGACTCTCCACAGCACAGAAGTGTCAGACATGATGAAATTAGAGTGCAGGCAAGCTGGTAAATATGCACAGCATGATGCAGAGCTTGCCTGGACTCAGGGTCTGTGGGCAAACATCTGTCTGGTCTCTCCCCATTGTTATAATGACTGCATGTGTGGGTAAGGTGTTTAACAAGCTGAAAAGTTTTTGACAGTCCCTAGACTCCAGGAGGGCTTCTTTCTGACTTGTGTGAGAGACTGACAGGGACAGGAGTCCGATTACAGGCAAGTAGCCTGTGTGATGTGGGACAGCAATACAGATAAGTTCTCTGCTCCATCTCAGGCTATTCTCAATTTCTCCACTCCTCTCTCTGGGCTAGTGCAACGCCAAAATGACAATAGCAATCGCTAGCAATTTGTGAGTGTGATTTTGTGAAGTGATTTTCAGAGCGATTTTTGAATGAATTGCTCAAAAACATGCTACATGCAGTATACCTGCGATTTTGAAAAAATCACAACGCTGCTGTGGGAACACCCTCATAGGGTAACATTAGCCAAGCGCTTTTCAAATCACTGTTGATTTGAAAAACGCTCAGAAGCACTCTTGGTGTGCACCAGCCTCCTTCATTCACCTTTGTTTTCCTCTTCCCCTAGAGCTGGCTGTGTCTTCTTGTCATACAGGAAAGCTAAATAAAAGTGCAATCCTGGTGAGGCAAAATATTATTATTTAGTATTTATATAGCGCCGCCATCTTCCGCAGATGCATATATCCCTGCATCATATGGGTATCGCTTGCGCTATGTGACACTATGTAGCATATTCCACTGAATTGTCCAAACTAAGTCTATCTCCTGTTCCTCTCTTGGGGAGTTGTTCCAGCGCTGTACCCCGTTCAAATTTGCTGCTACCAGAAGCCCTCAGAAACACTAGTGTCTTTGAGTACTTCCAAAGATAGGCAGCTCCGTAATACGCCAGCGCACTTTTGTGCATGGGCAGTATGGAGCCACCTGTATTCGGAAGCACTCGGGGACATACGTGCTTCTGGACCTTTCAGGAACCCCCCCCTTAAAAATCCTGCGTTTGCCCCTGACCTGGGCACTCTGTTCCACACTAAACCAAATTCATTCTACAGCTGCTGTAACTTCCTATGGGTTTGTGTACACAGCCAATCAACCCCATTTGTTTGACATGCTTTTGCATTTGTTTTTTTTGCATAGTGGTTTTCCAAATGCAACATGTTATTTTTTGATGAATTTTAGTAATCACAAATGCAGAGCAACCACAGAATGAACAGAATGAGTTCAATTTATCAAAACCAGTGCAAGTGGAAATGAAGCATATCTGGGGCAAAACAAATGGAGCAGTTGCTCTGAGCAACTAGTCGGTATTCTTGTTGTTGAAATTTACTGCATTTTTGCACTAGTTCTCATATTAGTTTGCAGTGAAGTTCTGCCACGTTCATACCCAAAAGCCCTAATGTCAGAACAACAAACCATGGTAACAGTAAACTAGTGTGCATTGCTGCTAGAATTCAGATCGCCCTGCTTGCCACTGGTTCACTGGCAGCACCAATGGCAGCAGTTGGATTTCAGAAACTCCCTACATCCCCCCCCCCCCCCCCCCCTCTTTGAGAAAAGGTAAAAATTTCTCGTGGGAAAGGGGGTATTGGCTATGGATTAGAATGAAGTTCAATCCTTGGTTAAAAATGAGGCTTGGGTAAGAAAAATAAAGTTCTGATGCTGTGAAACTGTTAGAGAAACACCAAGCCTTTTCAGTGCTGCTGAGTAGAGTTTTACTCTAGAGGTTCACTTTAACACTGCAATGCTCCCATGTGCACAACCTTATGACAACACAAGTTTCCAACTCTCATTGTTCAGCCCCAGCTATTAACTTTAATCAGTTATGAATTTGCAACTGCAATAGGAAAAATGGGAATTTTTGGAAGCTGACATCTTCTGATGGCAGCATCATATTTGTAGGATATAAAATATTTTTAATTTTTACTGAGAACCCTTTCACCACATAATACATTTTTTTTATACCACAATCTGGCTACGTATACTGCATAAAGGTTCAGTAAAAGGGTAGAGATACAGCTGGCACTCAGGGTTAAGCCGGGCAACTTTTCAAACCGATGGGATATGTAAATGAATTCGACAACCCACGGCGCCCACCACCACCACCACCTAATTAGAACTATCCACATTAAAGGTATAGCAACACTGTCACTAATACAGTATATTTGCATATTGATGCACATGCAATATTCACATGTATGCCTATTGGTGGAATAAATTGCAGTTCAGTGCCAGACTTTTTTCTTCTTAGGCATTGGATATACCACATGAAGGGTATCTTATGTTTATGTATAATGAACATAATTTTTACTATGCATATTCCCTTAGCGCTTGTTCACACTACAAGAGCTTTTTAAGCGCTAGTGATTTGAAAAGCTCTTGCTAATGCAATGCTATGGGGGATTTTTATACAATCTCATGGCTTCAGTGAGAACACACACATAGGATAAGATTGCAAGAGCTTTTTAAAATCACAAAGTGCTTAGAAAAGATTTTGTAGTGTGAACGAGCCTTTAAAGGCGACTAAAAGGCTACGTACACATAATTTTTGTGTCGTTGTGTTTCACACATACTGCTCATATTATTCCATGGCTTAATTCAGATCTTTGCATTTTTTCTAGATTGCATTATTCACAAGCACTGTTTTGTTGCATTTTTCTGCCCATCACGGGTGTTTCACAACTGTTTTCTGTGTGTTCTGTTTTAACGTAAATGAATGCAATGCAATATTGCATGCAGGTGGTAAAACTAGCCTATGATTGTCCTATCAAAATTTGATGTGTGTACCAGGCTATAGAGCAGGGGTGTCAAACTCAAATACAAAGTGGGCGGAAATTGTACACTGGGACCTAGTCACGGGCCATCCTCAGTGTCTACTGGCCACCTTCCCCCTTATAAAGTTCCCTGGTGTCTAGTGGTCCTCCCTTCCCTATACAGTTCCCTGGTGTCTAAAGGCCCCATCCTACCCTATACAGTTCCCTAGTTTTTAGTGCTTTTTCCCCTACCTCCTCCATATGGCTTCCTTGGTGTTCTATGGTTTCACCTCCAGTGTAGCTTCCCTGGTGGTCTAGCCAAACATAATGCAAAGTGGAAACCACTTGATAGCCAAATTCAATGGCTCTGAGGGCCAGATTTGGCCGACAGGCCGGAGTTTGACATGTATGTTCTAGTCTAGAGGAACTAGTAGGAAATTTAGAGTACGGTATCCTTCCTTCATGTGCCAACATTCTGTTTGTAACATACAAGCAATTACTGGAGCTAATTTTATTTTCTGAACTGTTATCTGTCCACGGATGAGTTTGGAAACTGATGATGCTGTGCTTTTCAAGCTGTGATGTTGTGATTGGAGTCTAAACAGCTTTCACAACTACGCTGGCTACTAGGCAATAAAGACTGGACAGAAGTACTGCGCCTGCGCAGAATGCTCCAGGCCACATAAACTCGTTCAGGCAGGCGCAGAAGATGCCGACCTAACTTTGCATCTGCAACGGAGGGAATCCCGGTGTAATGTCTGATTGCGCTGCCCGGAAGCTCCCTTCCACACTGAGTAGCACGCATGCTCAGTGTGAATTTAATAATGCTGCTGGAGATAAAATACTAAATATCTCTGCTCCCACACCTCTTACACTCCCCAAATTTTCAGGGTAGGGAGGGGACCCCCCGAACGACCTCTATGCCAAATTGCAGCCCCCGAGACCCGCTGGTTCCCGAGATAGGTTTCTGTAATCTATCTCCTGAACCAGCGGGGCTCGGGGGCTGCAATTCGGAGTGTAAGTGGTGTGGGAGCGGAGATATTTAGTATTTTGCCTCCAGCAGCATCATTCTATAGGAAATGTGGCCGCACAGTCTCCTACTGCGCATGCGGGGCAGCGCAAATCCACAGGCAGCGTAATCAGACACAACACCGGGACACCGGAGCTGCAGCGAGGGAAAGATAGGCTGCCAGGGGCTGGAGGAGGCCTTAGGTAAGTAGATCTTCTTCTTTTTTTTTTTTTTTTTTTTTTTACTCCTCACACCTGTCCTTTTAAGGACATTTTATTTCCTTAAAGGAGCCATCAAGCAATATTAAGTCCCCCCCCCCCCCCCCCCCGATCTACTTACCTCCAGCCTTCCTCCAGCTTCCTCCAGCCTCTTGCAGCTGACATGTCCCACGCCGCAGCTCTGCTCTCAGCCACCGGCCCGGGGTCCCCGCAGGGTGTCTCGCCAGACGCCCTCTACTGCGCCTGCGCGAGCGCCGCTGTCAGTCAAGTCCACGTTATCCGTGCAGTAAAGTCTGAAAAATGTGGACTTGATTGACAGCGGCGCTTGTGCAGGCGCAGTAGAGGACGACCTCGAGGTCACCCTCTGCACCATGCGGGGACCCCAGGCCGGTGGCTGAGAGTGCAGCTGTGGCTTGGGACATGTTAGCTACAAGGGCCTGGAGGAAGCCCCAGGTAAGTAGATCGCGGGTACATAATATTCCTTAATGACTCCTTTTAAATAGGTAATAAATATTCCTTACATACCAATACCAGTTTTGTGGCACCTTGCTAATCTCTTTGGCTGCAGTAGTATTTTTGGATCATACACCTGAAACAAGCATGGTGCTAATCCCGTCAACTATGGGTCTATGGCTAAAAGTATTAGAGGCAGAGGATCAGCAGCACAGCCAAGCAATGTGCATTATTTCAGAAGAAATAAATATGTCAGCATCCATAACACTCTCAGTTCAGGTGTCCTATAAAGGACCACTACAGCAAAAAAAATAAGCAGTTAATCTGCCAGAACTTACAGGTTTTGGACTAGTCCATCTCCTCGTGGGGGATTCTTAGAGTTTTCTTTGTTTTCAAAAGCATTTTCTGAACATCGGTTGCTAAGTCTAACTGCCATGGCAGCCAGCCTCCCTACTCACTTGCACACTGATTTGGTAGTTAGATGTAGCAATTGCCATTCAGGAAATGCTTTTGAAAAGAAAGAAAATCATGAGAATCCGCCATGAGGAGATGGACTAGTTCAAAACCTGTAGATTCTGTTTTTAACTGCTTACTTTTTTCGCTATAGTGGTTCTTTAAAATACATTGTTTCATTAGGTATCTCCTATGAGAGAGATGTGATTTTTATACCAAAAACTATAATTTTATCTCACATCAGTTATATTTGTTTAATTTCAACTAGCTTCAGCAGTAATTACAGGAGGATGCACGGTTGCCATTGCTTGTTAACCACTTGTTGCTGGCACTATAGTATATTCGAGTCCTCTCTGCCACCAGTTTTGGATGAGCACAGCCTGCATGCTAGCGCACCCCTGTACTCATCACCCTTGTCTGATTTCCCCCCCCCCCCCCCCCCTTTGGCAGAGATCAGCAGCAGGAAGTGATGCTGGGTAAGTATCTCTCACCTCACCCATTTCCTGCTGCAATAATGGGTAAATATCTCTCCCTTTGCCCGTTTTCGGCGACGATCATTTTCCTGTCTTGAAAAAGCGGCGTGATGGCCCCGATACCAGTAGAGTACTCTGACTTGAATCTCCTTTTCCACCCCACTGGCAATTCCCTATATGTTCTGGCCTTATAATGCTATTGTGGTATAATACCCAGTGGTGTGTTATATATTTTTCTCTACACATAATAGATATCAGTGTCCCCCAGCATCCACAGACGTCATTCACTGCACAAGTCTGCCTCTGATTTTTTTTTTTTTTTTTTTTTGTACTAGGCACTTTAAATATACTTTATACTGAACCCATGTTCATATTCCTGGCAATCATTTCTGAGCAATCCAGTGGATTAAAATTAAAAGGGCTACATCATTTTTTGATTTAGTGATCATTATGGGCCAGATGCATTGATTGCATTATGTTTTTACAGTGTGAATTATAGAATATGATACATTAATTATATCAATGAATTGTGTTTCTGGTGGATGTTTGCAGTATTTATATGTACATTTACTAGGTAATGCCCAGTGATATTGATCCAGGGATTTTATCTGATTGCCATCTGGAGTCGGGAAGGATTTTTTTCCCTTTTGGGGCTAATTGGACCATGCCTTGTAAGGGTTTTTCGCTTTCCTCTGGATCAACAGGGATATATGAGGGAGCAGGCTGGTGTTGTACTTTGTTCTCTGGTTGAACTCGATGGACATATGTCTTTTTTTCAACCCAAATAACTATGTAACTATTTTTTAAACCTTGCGGTTTGTGCACGTATCAATAGGAATAAAATGTATGTTGCCACCATTTTCCTAGTAATAAGAGTAGTGCCTACCTAACTAACCCATATTGCATGATCATGTATAACTTTGTTCTATGTGTATAACCCTATGTATGTCATCCTTGTATCATTGTATATATTTATTGTCCAGCGCTGCGTAATATGTTGGCGCTTTATAAATACAATAAATAATAATAATAATAATAATATAATATATAGACATGCTTTCTTTTTTTTTCTTTCTTTTTAACTTGTTAAAAAAGGGCCAGGACTTGTTACAAGGGGGATGCAAGAAGCCAAGACTTGTTGCAAGGTGGGTGCAGGGGGGTGCAAGATTTGTTACAAGGGAGGTGCAGAGGGCAGAGCCTTGTTACAAAGGGGGGTAAGACTTGTTACAAGGGGGATACAAGAAGCCAAGACTTGTTGTAAGGAGGGTGCAGGGGGGCAAGACTTGTTACAAGGGGGGTGAGGGGAGACAAAACTTGTTACAAATGGGGTACAGGGGGCCAAAACTTTTATGCAGGACAGCTATGTGGGCTAAAGCATTTGACATTGGGCGATTGACTCTTGGGGACTCATAATTGCTGCATTTGTGTTTTGTAGTGTGGTGATTGCTGCAATTGTCATTTGCTGGCTAAAGCTTGCTGCATTTGGAATTTGGAGTGTAATGATTGCTGCACTTTTAATTTGGGGACTCTCAGTTGCTGCATTTGTCATTTGGCATCTCACAGTTGCTACGTTTATCACTTGAGGTTAATGGTTACTGATTGATCGCTCCAGGAATGTCACTGAAAATCGCGGTGTTTAACTCAGAAAAGTGCCGCTAGTGGGTCCTGGGCCATATTGGAAACTATAAATACTGTATACACAATAGATAAAGTTTGTGAATCCTTTAGAATGTTTTAGGTAAAAAAATATATATATTTGGTCATATAATTATTTAAAAATAATACAATGGTGTATATGTATGGCAAAAGTAAGTAAATCTTTAAGATTGCCATGTAATTTGAAGGTGATGGACCAGGTTATAGCACAGACTGTGGAGTAGGTGACAGGGATGCAACAGCAAGAGTAATCTAATCTCTCAAAACTTTAAAGTTATCTTTGAGCTCATATTCAAAATTTGACACCATATCCACATCCTTCAAAGAAGAACCACTCTCCTCTACAATACCCTATTATTATTGCAAAAATGACAAAGGGGTTTAAGGAAGAAAGCTTTTGCCGCAAGTACTACATTTCTATTGAGCCTTCTCAGAGGTTTTTTGAGAGGACACTTTTTGTTCCTATAGATGAAGGAATATAGATATATGTCCAACAACAAAAAGCAGAGCAACCCCAGGCAATGTCCTACATATAGAAGAGTCACTTTATTGAATATGCTGACACTTGCATAGAATTGCAGATAAACCCAGCTGTTCAGGCAGGTGAGAGTCTCCCGGGGAGGTTAAAGGACCACTATCTCGAAAAAAAAGTAGGCAGTTAACCTGCTGAGCGGTCTGGACGAGCTCAGCTCGTCCAACACCGCCAGAGGCTGCCGCTCAGGCCCTGCTGGGCCGATTTTGATGAAATAAAAAGCAGCACACGCAGCCGGCACTTTGCCAGCCGCGTGTGCTGCCTGATCGCCGCCGCTCTGCGGCGATTCGCCGCGAGTAGCGGCGAAAGAGGGTCCCCCCAGCCGCCTGAGCCCAGCGTAGCCGGAACAAAAAGTTCCGGCCAGCGCTAAGGGCTGGATCGGAGGCGGCTGACGTCAGGACGTCGGCTGACGTCGATGACGTCACTCCGCTCGTCGCTATGGCGACGATGTAAGCAAAACAAGGAAGGCCGCTCATTGCGGCCTTCCTTGTTTATTCTGGGCGCCGGAGGCGATCGGAAGAACGCCTCCGGAGCGCCCTCTAGTGGGCTTTCATGCAGCCAACTTTCAGTTGGCTGCATGAAATAGTTTTTTTTTATTTAAAAAAAACCCTCCCGCAGCCACCCTGGCGATTTAATCAGAACGCCAGGGTGGTTAAAATCTGACAGAACCGACAGGTTTTGGGCCAGTCCTTCTCCTTATGGGGCATTCTCGGGGTTTTTTTTTGTTTTCAACAACATTTCCTGAAGAGCAATTACAACATCTAACTGACAAAATAGTGTGCAAGTGAGTAGGGAGGCGTGCTGGTATCTTATTATTTTGGCAGTTAAATTGCTGTTTAGGAAATGCTGATGGAAACAAAGAAAACCCTGAGAATCCCCCATGAGGAGATGGATTGACCCAAAACCTGTGGTTTAACTGCCTACTTTTTTCACGATAGTGGTCCTTTAAACAACTCATATATAAGATGGGGACCTGCCTTCCCTGGAAGCACCCACTTGCCTAACCAGCTGATGAATCTGCATAAGTGCCTGAACTGAAGAAAGAAATTTCCATGTAAAAAGCACCACTGTCATATCATAATTCCTTGATCAAAAGAACAAAGAACCAATTTGTAACGATCGGTGTAACACAGAGAGGATCTGATTACCGGTGATCTGCAGTATCACCGAGAATGCAGAATATACCCGATTATTGATGATCTGCAGTATCACCGATAATCAGATATATCTTCTAACCTCTGGACACCCGAGAGATGAGAGTGTTTGGTGCAACAGTAATACTTTGAGGAACGCACCCGGAAGATGGGTGCTAGACAGTAAAAGCAACTGCTATGGATCAGATTCCTTCCACAGGTCTGATGCTCCCCAAGGGGCGGAGCCAGGCTGAGACAGTGGGAAGGACAGAACGTGAGTGACACCAAAGGTAGTGTCACTAACAGATCTGTGAACTATCTCTTAACTGCAGAGATAGTTCTCGAGGTCGGACAGGCCAGGTCGTAACCACACGGACAGATACAGTACAAAGGCCTCGATTCATCATTCTCTTTGAGATAACTTTTTCCAGTTTGTTAAATTACCGAATTCGAAGTTTAGCGATTTCTAGTTGTATTCATCAAGGTTTTTCCTCATTCGGTGTGAATTCGATAACAATTCGGTAACCATTCGGTAACGTGTCGATATTTCCATTTTACAGTGGTACTTTAACACAAGGCCATAAGATTCCCATGGAATTGTGGGTAAAAGGCAGTCCTTTGAGCACTACGTAGCAACATTCTGAATAGGGCTTTACACCTGGACCAGGATTCTGAAAGTGGTTGGGACAATCCCACAATTTGATAGGAACCTTTTCTAAAAAATTATAGTGCAGCTAGCAAATTAGTTAACCCTGACACTGCCTGTGTTCTCTTACAAGATGATTCAAGAGAAATGCAGATGTCGTGTTATAGCAAATAAATCTATTCTCTTACAAATTTATATGGTTGCAGACCTTATTCTTGCCCTTCTGCGCCTTTGAATCACTCTCAGCTGATACATAACCACTTCAAATGGCTCCATCTTCTCTGTCAGCAATGATCTGACAGGAATAACGACAGAGCAGTGAAGGAGATTTTGGCCTCGATTCATCAACACTTAGCAAATTTGTTAACAACAGTTTGGTAAAATACCGAATTTGTTAACTTCATTTCAGGATTCATCAAAGTTATCTACAGCTGTTAGTGAACATTCGGTAACGATTCAGTAACGATTCGCTAAAACGGAATAAAGTGCAATTCATGAAAATGAAAGTGGGCGTGGTTTAGCGTTACATTTAGGATTAGTTATCTCCTTCACTGCTCTGTCGTTATTCCTGTCAGATCATTGCTGACAGAGAAGATGGAGCCATTTGAAGTGGTTATGTATCAGCTGAGAGTGATTCAAAGGCGCAGAAGGGCAAGAATAAGGTCTGCAACCATATAAATTTGTAAGAGAATAGATTTATTTGCTATAACACGACATCTGCATTTCTCTTGAATCATCTTGTAAGAGAACACAGGCAGTGTCAGGGTTAACTAATTTGCTAGCTGCACTATATATTTTTAGAAAAGGCTCCTATCAAATTGTGGGATTGTCCCAACCACTTACAGAATCCTGGTCCAGGTGTAAAGCCCTATTCAGAATGTTGCTACATGGTGCTCAAAGGACTGCCTTTTACCCACAATTCCATGGGAATCTTATGGCCTTGTGTTAAATTACCGCTGTAAAATGGAAATATCGACACGTTACCGAATGGTTACCGAATTGTTATCGAATTCACACCGAATGAGGAAAAACCTTGATGAATACAACTAGAAATCGCTAAACTTCGAATTCGGTAATTTAACAAACTGGAAAAAGTTATCTCAAAGAGAATGATGAATCGAGGCCTTTAATCCTAAATGTAACGCTAAACCACGCCCACTTTCTTTTTCATGAATTGCACTTTATTCCGTTTTAGCGAATCGTTACCGAATCGTTACCGAATGTTCGCTAACAGCTGTAGATAACTTTGATGAATCCTGAAATGAAGTTAACAAATTCGGTATTTTACCAAACTGTTGTTAACAAATTTGCTAAGTGTTGATGAATCGAGGCCAAAGACAGGAGACAGATGCAGAATCCAGGAACTAGCAGAGTTTGGCAACAAGGTATCAGAAAGACAAAGGTACAGAATCCGAGATCAGGAGAATGGTCAGGAATGCAGAAAGTCATAACAGATAATCAACAATGCCTAGACTTGAGTGTGAGCTCCAAGATCCTCACACTCCAGGGACTAGACTAGAATAATGTGAATGATACAGATGGTACAGAATTCCTAGACTAAGGTGTGAGTTCCTTGGCCGTCAACACCTTTGGAAACTGGTCTAATAACACAGAAACAGACAAGGTCTGAGTGCTACCACGTAGTGATCGCAACGGCAGACACCAGATGAATGACCAGCACCCAGTATATATACACTAGCGCTCACCAGCGCCTCCCCTAAGTGCTGGACCAATGGAAGTTACTGAACTTGTCAGCTGACCAGCTTGGTCAGCTGACCCTCTTCTGACTGCCATAAAGGCCCTGCCTCTCTGCACGCGCGCGCATCCTCCTAAACCAGTGTGGACTTATCAGTCCCAGCCACGCCAGTCATGTGTTGTAATGTTTCTGCTGAGTTGGATGCGGAAACCGCCGCACCGCTGTCAGTGCGTGTGGCGTTTTTTCTGCATTCCGCATTGCTGAGAGGAGCAGGCCCATGCGAGCAACTTGCCGCATCGGACGCGGAATCCGCCGACCTGTTGCTAGAGCATGCGGCGGTTTCTCCGCGCTCCGACTGCGCGCCAGCTGTCATATTGAACGCGGAGTCAGCCGCCTCACCTTGAGTATTGGCGGCTTTTCCGCGTTTTCTCACACAATTCCATGTAATTATATTCAGAAAGTTACAAAAGTTTATTTGATGGCCAAAAAAAGTGTAATTCGACTTTAAAAACAGTTAAAATTATAACAAGGACCGAACAGCCCGTGTCATTCAACCACAGGGGATAATACAGATACAGCAAGGACAAAACCTCTCCAGCAGGGGCTGCAATAGCCCATACAGGAGTATGACCTGGGTCATACAGTAAACATACAGCATGCAATAATTATAGTGTACACAAAAGTGCTAGATGAAGGCAACAACCATCAGTTAATAAATAATAAATAGTAGAAAAGTGCAACAATATTCATATAATAGGAATACAAGTGAATGAGCCCCAATGGCAGTGCAAATACTAGGATCTGATACTACCTGCTGTATGACCATACAAACCCATAACAGAAAATGAGGGCTAGAGAAGAGTCCATGCCCATGCAATGATAATTCCTTCAAAGAAATTATCATTGCATGGACTCTTCTCCAGCCCTCATTTTCTCTTATGGGTTTGTATGGTCATACAGCAGGTAGTATCATATCCTAGTATTTGCACTGCCATTGGGGCTCATTCACTTGTATTCCTATTATATGAATATTGTTGCACTTTTCTACTATTACTTACAGGGAAATTCTTTCTTCAGTTCTATCCATATTTCTTCCCTAGCACACTGTGCATAGCCATAATTGTTGTTCTTATGGTGGTACACACCTGTTGCTTTTATTGTAATTCCTGCATAAGTGCCTGCCTATTCAATAAAGTGGATGTTTGGCATGTAGGAGTGTGTGTCTAGGCTTTCTAATTTTTTTGTCTTTGGACTACTGTACACTTTACCAGGGAGCACATCTTACTGTATACCATTAGTGGCAAGAATTTTTCTCAATATATAAGTTTGCATCCCAGTAATGTGTACAGTGGATATGTACCTTTTGAGTGCAGTGTTATTTCCTCTTATTAATATAAATATATGTGGTCCATATTCAGAAAGAAGAGAAGTGGGCTTAGGATAAACATAAGCCGACCTTTATCCAGTCCTGCACATGTCTCCCTTACCGTGAATCACCACATTGAGATATAAATGGTATCTACAAGGCAGGGAGGCTGATTCCGCCTCCATCTCCCATGCTGTTTAAATACGCTACAGTCTAACTACAGCATCTTCTGGATTCCCTCAAGCTCCCACTCACACTCTATCTATCCTAAAGGCTTCAATTGGAGTAACAAAGAGGGGGGTGTCTAATCTTTCTAAGTGTAGGCAGTGGAATACAGATTAAGCCACCTCTCGCATCTAAACCACCCATATGGTAGGGGCATCTTTAATGCTAGTTCAACTACCTAGTCTAAATTTACATCATACACAACAGAATGGATGGACAAGGAAGACCATTTTCTCCATATTCAACCCCTTAAAGGGAAACGCTAACCCTAAACCAATGGCGTGTGGTTTACAATGCAAGCAATTTGGCAGTCCTTTTAAGTCAAAATCAATAATTACTCGTACAGGGAGCAAAGCAAAGGGAGATAAGAGTAGGAAGGAGAAAGGCGTTAATCCTAAACCCTCACCAATTCTAATCAGCCCACAAATGAGAAAGTGGCAAAGACCAATATTTATACAGTTTTTAAAACAAAAAGAAGAAAAAAAAATCAAGCATATTGGTCCAGGAAGTATGTGAGATCTCTGCATTCATTCAAACTTAAAATGCCCATACATCAGACAATGTATGGGCATATCGACCAAGAGACGATCTCTCTGATCAAATTTGATTGAAGACAGATCTGTCAGCTGCCCATACACCGCAGGCCAATACCCGATCGGTTTCAGCAAGAATTATTGCGGGAATTGGCCTAGTGACGCCACACATGCACCCACGGATACACTGGCAACCATGTGGGGCACGTGTATGAGGACGCAGCACAAAGCCAGCGGCAGACATCAACAATAAAGTATGCCCGTACGGTGCACTGGGGGGCACACGTTACACTGGGACACAACACCGGGGGCCCTATTGCATTCGCCGCTCATCCCGATATCACGCCGTTACCACTGCACACCCAGTCAAGCTTGTTGGCCCGACATCTTGCAGCTTGTCCGATTAATACATGTGTCCAATTTCGGGCCGAAATTGGTCCCATCATCGATTGGGCATGCTCTTGGCGGCACCGATGATCGGCCGCCAAGTTGCTTGATGTATGGCCACCTTATGTCTGCCAAGATAACAGAGATAATTTCAGCCTCTTTTCTCAAAAAAAATTTGCCAGTTGGCTTTGAATCTTGATTTATATAAATACAGTGGGATGCGAAAGTTTGGGCAACCTTGGTAATTGTCATGATTTTCCTGCATATATTGTTGGTTGTTGCGATAAAAAATGTCAGTTAAATATATCATATAGGAGACACACACAGTAATATTTGAGAAGTGAAATGATGTTTATTGGATTTACAGAACGTGTGCAATAATTGTTTAAACAAAATTAAGCAGATGCATAAATTTGGGCACCACCAAAAAGAAATGAAATCAATATTTAGTAGATCCTCCTTTTGCAGAAATTACAGCATCTAAACGCTTCCTATAGGTTCAGATGAGAGTCTGGATTTTGGTTGAAGGTATTCTGGACCATTCCTCCGTACAAAACATCTCTAGTTCATTCAGGTTTGATAGCTTCCGAGCATGGACAGCTCTCTTTATTCACACCACAGATTTTCAATTATATTCAGGTCTGGGGACTGAGATGGCCATTCCAGAACGTTGTACTTGTTCCTCTGCATAAATGCCTCAGTGGATTTTAAGCAGTGTTTAGGGTTGTTGGCTTGTTTAAAGAGTAACTGTTAGCCCCCAAATTGAAATTTAAATCTCTATTGCAATGTTTTATTTAGTATTTAAGTGAGCCAAAAAGCCAATGCAGAACTTAAAAATCAATCTAATTTTTTTACTATGTAATCTTTTCCCCCAGCTCCGGACGCAAAGCCGCATATCAGATACTGCTTAGCATGCAGAGCATGTCTATGTCTGGCCGACCCCCCTCTCCCCCCCAGGACCAGGTGCCAATATATTCTCCCCACCAAACAGCTGACCGCTCTGACACGGAGAGAGAGCGGGAGCACTTCCAGCGCCGCCACCGCAGAGCAGCCGCCGCCGTGCATCTCTCTCACATGTGAGAGAATCACATGTGACTCGGCGGCGGCTGCTCTGCGGTGGCGGCGCTGGAAGTGCTCCCGCTCTCTCTCCGTGTCAGAGCGGTCAGCTGTTTGGTGGGGAGAATATATTGGCACCTGGTCCTGGGGGGGAGAGGGGGGTCGGCCAGACATAGGCATGCTCTGCATGCTAAGCAGTATCTGATATGCGGCTTTGCGTCCGGAGCTGGGGGAAAAGATTACATAGTAAAAAAAAATTAGATTGATTTTTAAGTTCTGCATTGGCTTTTTGGCTCACTTAAATACTAAATAAAACATTGCAATAGAGATTTAAATTTCAATTTGGGGGCTAACAGTTACTCTTTAAAGATCCAGCCCCGGCACAGCTTCAGCTTAGTCACTGATTTCTGGACATTGGTCTCTAGAATCTGCTGATACTGAGTGGAATCCATGTGTCCCTCAACTTTGACAAGATTTCCAGCCCCTGCACTGGCCACACAGCCCCACAGCATGATGGAACCACCACCATATTTTACTGTAGGTACTAGGTGTTTTTCTTGGAATGCTGTGTTCTTTTTCCTCAGCGATGTTCCCCTAGCCGTTTTTCGGCTTCACCATGTGCCCAATTTTCCTGCCGCCATTTTTGCATGCATGCCTTTCTACTGGCTGCAAATTAAATCTAATCAAAACAGAGTGGTGCGTCATAGAGATATCAATTATTTTCAGATTGGGTAAAGGCTGAGTAGTCTATGGCCAACTTAAGGGCTGGTTCACACAGGCGATTGTGAGTCATTTTCCACCGGCTGAGACACTCATCTGTTAAGCGCTACCCATTCAAGTGAATGTCAGCGCTTGTTCTGTACTTTTACCGTTGTTTGCGCAAACGCGGCATTCCGTTCCCGATTTTTGTTCAGGCGTTTCAGCTGTCCCTGGAAGGAACATGCAGCTGTATATCACTTTCTTAAACAGGCGTGGGTTTGGGTTGATGTGCTATATACCTTGATGTGCTATATGATAAATGAAAAGCCTTAGTTCACTCTCCATTAATTTTTATTCTCAGTAAAAGTGAAATGGAATTAAGCCACACAATTTTCATATTTGATGCAGCTGTGTTATAGAAATTTCCTTTGCTAAAGTCAGGCATGTGACCCAGGATTGATTCACAGAATCCTGCAGCTTCAAGAAAAGTAGGTAATAGCTAGGCAGCAGCTGTCATTGATCACACAGTCACCACATCCACCTCCTGCTTATGTTGAGTAAAGAGTAAATCTTCACTAGCACTGCAGCTACAGCAGATTCTCATTATTTTAAACTCTCCGGTAGCGTACACATATGTGCATAACGAGAGGACGGTGGGGGCCTGGTTGAAGGGGGAGATGTTGGCGATGGAACGACAGTAGCCAGTGAGTCTTTTTTCATTTACGCTGCTCTGCTCGCCACTCTGCATAGGGACCCAAAAATACTAATAATGCACACATCTGACTACCTATATGGATGTGGGTAGACTACCTAATAATGGGCACATCTGGCTACTGATATGGGTGGGGGCATAACCTGATAATGTGCACATCTGGCTACCTATGTATGTGTCTGTGTGTGGGGTGTGGAGGACTACCTAATAAATGTGCATATCTGGCTACCTATTTGAGGCGGTCTACCTAATGATGGGTACATCTAGCTACCTATCCGGGGGGCTACTTGATAAAGGGGCACATCTGGCTACCTATATCGGGCCTACCTAAAAATTGGACACATCTGGCTACCTATATGGGGGGGCTACCTATACAGGTGGGGGCTCCTCTAGCTCCCTAATACTTCAAGTTCTGCAGCTAGAATTGCCCAATCACTGCCTGCATTCTGATTAATCAAGGTACAAGTTATAAGCGGTCTGAAACTGATTTACCACATTCAAAGAAGTGGCATAGTGTCCGCTAAGGCTACCTGTGCTTTTTGAATTGATTGATGGTTTTTACTTAAAAACGACTGTACAATTTTACCCCGAAATCATTCACTTCTCCTCCAACAACAGATTGAAATTGGACCAATAAAATTCCATTGCAGCTGATTTCGATTGGTCCACTTTCAATCTGCAAACTTATTGACCAGCCATATTGCCTACCACCACCTTCCTATAATTAAAATCTACTTATTACTACCTGCCTGTGATTAGAAACTTTATTACAATTTTTATCAATATAATGTCCTTGTGATCTGTATTATCTGCTTGTTGCTAGCAATATCAGCCTATATCTACTAAATTCTACATGTGGTTGGTAATATCTGCAAATTGTTGTCATTCTCTACTTGTCTTTGGTAATTTCTGCATTACCTTGATTGGTTTAATTTAAAAAGGGAAAGGGGCGTGGCATTAGGGGTGTGACCTGTGTCAAGGGGCAGAGTTTATGGTGCCAGAGCTTATGCGCCAATAGGCTCCTAAGCGATAAATCCAGCCCTGGAGGCTAAACCAGTGCTTTAAATAGCCTGTCCAAGTACCTCATTACTAGCCAGTGTCAGCATTACATAGTTCCATCACTGTATAGACAAATTTTTTTTAAAGCGTTCAATCTATACCTTGCGTCCTTGCTATCCCAGTTGCATGAGGGGTGATATAGCAGCAGAAACCCCACTTGCAGAACCCATTATTAACCCTTCACATGTGCAGAAATAGTACTTTTCGATACAGAGGCTTACCATAATTTCACACATTGTGTTCACTAATTTATTAGATTACGTATACTTGGAGTGCTGCCTAAAGGTGGTCTTAAACCACTTTAGCCAGTATATCACTAGTGAGGGGATTGTGAACACATACACTGTAAATCAATAAGACAATGACAGAGTCAGAGTGATGAGACATTTTTGTAGTAGTGTTGTTGCTAAAAGGAGATACAAAATGTTTGTACATTTAGAAAACTGTAGCTAGTTGCAAACTGAAACAAAAAGGTAATGGCATTAAATTTCCGAATGACGTGCTTAGCAGTTATATATCCGCTCTTGGCTTGAAAGGACCTGACAGTTAGCTGCACATTCATTGAACTGTTGGTAACTTTATCCCTGTGTTCCATTTTACCTTTGCAGCCTCAATCAATTTTCTAAATTATGGGCCTTATTTTTTACGGGGAAGATCATTGGAAACTATAAGTGATGCTGGATACCTGGTCTAGTATATGTAACTGTTCCTAGTAAACAAGTTTACTGAAACAGTCTTTGGTTCTATATATTCATGCTTGTAAGTCAGGTATAGCCTGCTGCCTACTTAAACATGATATGCTAAACACAGATCAAGTTAAATACTATAGTACAGAAATATAGTAAAAGGTCACAGAGTATAAACTCGATAAAAGCTGACCATAATCAAAAACATTCTACTGGAATCAGACAACAGAGTTGTAACTGTTCAGATAAAAGTATAACACTACTAGAGAACCATCCCTAAAGGAATTAAAAAGAAGAAAATTCTCAATAATGTTGCCTTGCTTAGAAGTATGGGTGAATTACAAGAATTAAGCCAGATTGCAAAGCCGTTTTGCCCTAAATGAGGTAAAGGTGAGAATGAGAGGAATACGCCCCACTGCAGGATCATCTGTACAATTTTCTGCTGGAGCAATAGAGTTTGGTTCTTAGTGACCCAAAGTGTGTCATCAGGAGGATGACAGTGTGTCAATCACCCCTGCGAGCCCTGCCATCTCTAGAGGCTTTGGGGGCCCCTCCCTCTCCCCAAACGCAAGTGCAGCCAATTAGCAAAGAAACCTCCCCATTCACTCATAACACTCTCTGCTGCCATTCCTTGGGCTCCCAGTCCCATGGGGTTCGGGATCAAAGTGGGCCCATGCTATAATTTTAGCAGGGGGCCCTATTAAAGTAGAACTGAAGTAACCTAAAAACTTACCTGGGGCTTCTGCCAGCCCCCTGCAGCTGACCTGTGCCCGTGATGTTACCATATGATCCTCCGTTCCCTGCCACGGCTCACTTTCACTTCTTGTAGGCGCAGGGCTGTGGAGTCGGTCCAAAAATCCACCGACTCCTCAGTTTAGGATTCCACCGACTCCGACTCCTCTAATTTGCATATTACAATTTTGTTGATTAACAGTATGTAACGTGAAATTCGTCTTTTAACTGCCAATGCTTAGGAATTTTACAAGACAACTGAAGTGAGAAGGATATGTAGACTACTATATTTATTCCCTTTAGACTAAAACTAGTCCTTGGTAAGAGTACTTGTAAAAGGTACAAACCGGAACAAAGAACATCTATCAGGCCCTAGGCAATGTAACTGTGGGTACATGTAAGAATGATGTGCAGGTACTCTGCAGGGGAATGATGAGATTCTTCCTCTATTACACATTCTTCATGCACAATCTGAAACAGGTTTATGGGTGATAGGCAACACCTCTGTTCAATGTTCACAACATTCTCAGTGGATTCCCTGCAGCTCTGTGGGGAGTGCATATGTAGAGTATAGTACTAATGTGTAACAAAGTAAACCTGAGACAGATGAAATTAAAGTTTTATACATACCTGGGGCTTCCTCCAGCCCCCTTCAGGCTAATCAGTCCCTCGCTGTCCTCCTCCGCCACCTGGATCTTCTGCTAGGAGTCCAGGTACTGGAGCCAGTCTGGTGTAGTGTGCATGCACACACTCCGCCGCCGGAAGCGTACTACACCTGCGTAGCACTATTGTGCAGGTGCAGAATGCTCCTGGCTGTGGAAGCGGCACGTAGCCAGACTGTGCTGATTGGCTGAATTACCAGGACTTATAGCATAAGATCCAGTTGGTGGAGGTGGACAGCGAGGGACTGATTAGCCTGAAGGGGGCTGGAAGAAGCCCCAGGTATGTATAACACTTTTCTTTTCATCCGTCTCAGGTACCCTTTAATTTGTAAGTCACCAAACCAAATTTTAACAACCTATTAAATTATTTGATTTCATGAGCAAAGAGAGCACATACATTTGCATAAACCAGCATCAACGCAGAATTATTTCCATCTCATTGACCATCTCTATTAGTGACACGGCTACACATCAGGCTTTATTCTTACAGCATAGACGTTATTTAGTATATATTAGAGATTCCGGTGTACACATCATATATACTGTACAGTCACAATCAGATATGCATGTCTGACTTTAAAAATACGGGGACTGCTTTATTGAAGCAGCACAAGTAACTAATTTTGATTGGTTTATTTCATTTTTGTAGACTGAGCACAGCTATTACTGTATATATACATTATTTTTAATGACTATTATCTGAGAAATAGAACATTTTATTATTTTATATTTTAATTACAGTTACAAATTCATTAGGAGTCGGAGTCGGTGCATTTTTCCCCAACTCCGACTCCAGGCACACAAAATTGCTCCGACTCCACGACTCCGACTCCACAGCCCTGTGTAGGCGGTGTCCACTGCACCTGCGCCACCTTGGTCGTGCGTGTCCTCATTATGCGCAGGTGCAGTAGAGATTTTCTCATACTGCGCATGCCACTCCTGGCCATGGGAAAACATATGAGGATACGCGTGGCCAAGGTGCAGTGGAGATCGACTTAGAAGTCGGCTTCCACTAAGTGAAGAAAACTGAGCCGTGGCGGAGGGGTGGAGGATCGGTCCAGGACGGCGTGTACACAGGTCAGCTGCAGGGGGCTGGCAGAAGCCCCAGTTAAGTGAAACTCTTATTTTTTTAATGTTACTTCAGTTCCGCTTTAAGTCTAGTTATTCCCCTGGGAGACATATATAAACACTCCATATTTTTTTGGCTGAGAACATCACCATTTATTGGCGACGTCAAGAAAAATCTAAAAAAATCTGTAATGTTTAACCATGGGTTCTCTGTTGGGTTGCATTTTTCCCTGTGACTTCTGTAAATGTAGACAAGTTCTTTTAAAGGAGGTAATAGTTCTTCTTTTAATCAATTTTCGGTATTCGTGAATGAATTAATTTTGAGTATATTAGATGAGATTTGTATTGATGTCATAGCTTTCCTGGCAATAAAGCACAGTTCTTGTATTGGGTTCGTTATGTATCGAAAGGTGTCGACAGGATAAACATATCGTCTATAATAATTCAAGGTCACAATTTTAGGACAATGCCAGATTAAGTGTAATAAGGAAGGACACTTCAAGTCAGTGAATCAGTGTTGTGTATTCACATACCTGGATTGAGAAATTATTTTCTAACAATTCAGGGTGGCATGGACTTTTTCTACACTTTTTTTCAGCAGACTTGTGCATTATGGGCCACTGTAATTGCACAAATGCTACCTCAGTAAACTTTCAGCCTCATTTGCTATGGTCCAACACAAAGCAGCTGAACGTTGCAAATATTTGCAATACAAGAATACACAAAAAAATATTTTAAGGCACTTTTGTGCATCTGCACCACACACACACACACACACACACACACACACACACACACACCAATTTTAGGTAGCCAGAGGGGCCCCCCAGAATTCAAGTAACCCACCAGTAACGGTAGCCAGCGATAGCCTCAGTATAAGCCCCAGGTAGACCTCAGTATATGTAACCAGAGGCTTCCCCACCAGCATAGGGAGCCGGAAATAGTGCCCCCATCCCCAGTATAGGTTGCCAGAGATGACACCCCCATAGGTAGCCAGAAGTGGCCCCCTCAGTATAGGTAGACACAGGATCCCCATATAGGTAGCCAGAAATACCCCCCCCCCCCTCCCTAAGTATAGATAGCCATAAGAACCCCTCCCAATATATGTAGCCAGAGCCCGTCCCCAATAAAAGTAGCCATAGGGGCCCCTCAGTATATGTAATCAGAGAGACCTCCTTAGTATAGGTGGTCAGAGGGCCCCCAGTATACCTATAGGCAGAAGGTTGCCTGTATAAATACCAGACGTGACACCTCCCTCCCATGGATTGTAGTGGCAGCGGCACATAAGACAAGTGATTCACCCCTTTGGGTTCCAACGATGACCTATCTTTACCTGTCATCCCCGTCTCTATGATTGGAGCACCCCCTCTCATCACGTAATGAGCCCAAAGAGGTGAGTCACTTGTCTTGTGCTCCGCTGCCACTACTCTGCACTTCTGGGGGGACTGTTGCGGGTCTTCACAAGGCCTGCCATGGACCCTTCTTTAGCTTGTTGCCATCACACCAGTAGCCACTTTGGCTGCTATGGTGATCCCTACACCACCGTTCACAAGCACTAGAGAAATGTAGTAAATGAGGTCCCATGAACAGCCTTTAGATTGAAAATATGTTGAGCATTGGCTGAATTGCCTATTGCACAGTAAACCTAATCAGTGAGGTAGAATTTCTAAGGCAAAATACTCACATAGCAATGTTCTTCCAAGCTCTGTCACCCAAGGGTTTGGATACCGATCCTTGCCGGGCAAAAGAGCAGCCATGGTGCTGTACATACGGGTCATCAGCCTCTGTATGTTGCTATGGCAAGGGGGGTGATAAGTGCATGTGATGGAGCCAGGGCTATGAATTCAGTACAAAAATCCTCTGACTCCAACTTCAAATCCCCAGTTTATGATTCCACCGACTCCTTGACTCTGACTACTCTAATTTGCATATTACAATCCTGTTGATTGAAGGTATGTAACATAAAAGGCATCTCATCACTGCCAAAGCTTAGGAAATATAAAGCTATATTAAGATGGCATTTTGGGAACAAAAAGCTCCTGGCCAGGAAGCTGACACACTACTCTGTCAGCCATCACGGCCAGCCAACGTGAATGCCCCAGTAAGTTTTGGAGGAAGATCTGTGCACCGAAACCCAGCTGATATGGGGTCCAATGAATCTAAGTAAACAATATGTTGGGACACTAACTTTTAAGCGTTAGTGCACCTTTGTGCTTTTTTATGTACACCAGAGATGCATTTTAAGCACTTAATGACCGCCTAACGCCGATAGGCGTCGGCGGGTCGTTAGTGGTTTCCCATGGAAACGGCCGCTCGAATGCCTTTCCATGCTAGTTCACGGAGGGTGTCTCCGTGAACAGTGTGCGAGCCGCCGATCGCGGCTCGCACGCGTAATGTAAAAACGCGGGGTTGAAATCCCCGCTGTTTACATCATACGGCGCTGCTGCGCAGCAACGCCGTAAAGGAGATCATTCTGATAGGAGGAGCATTCTGATAGGCTGAAGCCTATACTACACGGCGCAGGACGGGTATCCGTCCTGCGCAGCCCACAAGCCACGGGAGAGGTAGGGAAGTAGAGGGAGGGCGGAAATCGCTGCGGAGGGGGGCTTTGAGGAGCCCCCCCGCTGAACCATAATAGCCGGCGGCGATCAGACCCCCCCTGCAGGACATCCCCCTAGTGGGGAAAAAAGGGGGGAAGTCTGGTCGCCCTGGCTCAATTACGATCTGTGCTGTGGGCTGTAGAGTCCATTCAGCACAGAAAGCTGAAAGTGAGCCCGGTCCTTAAGTGGTTAACTAAACTTGGGATTTAGCTGTAGAGTAGCTGTTAAATAGAAATCAAAACTAGTCCTTGGTAAGAGTACTTGTAGAGGGTGCAGACAGTAATAAAGAACATCAATCCGGCCCTAGGCAATCTATATGTGGGTACATCTAAGAGTGCTGTGCAGGTTCTCTGCAGCAGAATGAGAGGATTCTTACTCTATTACTCATTCTTCATGCACAATCTGAACCAGGTTTACTGGGTGATAAACAACACCTCTGCTTTTCAATGTGCACAACATTCTCAGTGGATTCTCAACAGCTTTGCGGGAAGTGCATATGTAGAGTATAATACTACTGTGTAACTTAACCACTGTGTTTTAAGACAGTATATTTACATCCTGCGGGACTTCAGTTCCTGCCCAGGGACGTAGATATTCGTCTTCTGCAGCAATCGCCGCTTCATGTGCTTGTGCGTGCTCCCACATGTGTTTTCATCGCAGCCCATTCATATGCTAATTAGTGAATGGGAACACTGTTTCCATTCACAGATCTAAGTGCCTGTGGTCCGTGATCACTGGCATCATTGAGATGCTGTGGTCATTGTCAAACAGAGAGTAAAAACATACACACATTAATTCCTGTTAGCATACTAACTAATGGCCGAATAGTAAATTACACCTTAACACATTACACACTAATACATACATTTCCCATTAAAACTAACCCCTTACCCTCCCCCACTCTACCATAGTTACCAAAATAAAACACACACGCACACATTTACAGTACAGACCAAAAGTTTGGACACACATTCTCATTCAAAGAGTTTTCTTTATTTTCATGACTATGAACATTGTAGATTCACACTGAAGGCATCCAAACTAGTGATGGGAAGTTCGGATCATTTCAAGGAATCGGATCATTCGATTCGGTTCATTGAAAAGATCCGGATCTTTGAAGGAATCATTGGATTCATTTTACTGTGGATTTAGACTGGGGAGTGAATGACTAGCAGGACAGGACTTTCCCTGCACTGTATACATTCCTTCAAGCCTGACTGCTAGAATAGCTAGCTAGGTGTCAACATTACTGCTGTCTGCTTTAGGCAAGGATATTTACTGCTATATTTTACTTTAATTTACTTTAAAACAGAACTTAATTTAATTAGTTCTGTTTTAAGACACATGCTATTGAGACTCAGTGCAGGATGATAAGTGTAATGCTGGGCGGTCATACTTTCTGACCACCCAGCACAACAAGGCTAAGAGCTGGATAATGGTAGAGGTTACACAGGCTGCCCAGAACAACTGCAGCTCTGGGTTTCCGATATCACAACAAATAAAACACAATGGCAGCGCAGTGCGATGTTGCACTTCCTTAGTTCGCACTGTGCTGCCTTAGCGATAGCAAGTATTCAGACAGGACTATAGATTGGAGCATAACTAGTAGCAACCGCAGCTCACAGTCACGTCCACAGAAGCAGAGCAAGCTGGCTAACAACAGTCACCAGCAGGCATCCACCCAGGTAAGACTACAGGATAGAACGTAACTAATAGCAACTGCAGCCTATAGTTACGTACCCAGAAACTAGAGTAGCAGGAATACTACCATACACCAACGTGGTGATGGCAGAATTCAAGCTATCTGGATAATGGACTTCACTGATCCACCGCGGATGCAGCAAGCGTCCATCAAGCATGGAACTAGGCAATACACAATGATAAGAAAAATAACAAACAGCTCAACTAACGGATAAATATATATTAGCAAGTCTGCATATATATTTATCAAGAACTAGCTAAAGCACAAGTAATAAGGTTGCATAGAACTACAATAACAGAACTACAGTATACAGAGTAACAAGATGCCCAGTGTACTGACCACTATGACGGGCGGGGTATAAAATGGAAGGCAGACTTTTATGCTGGCATCAGCCAATGGACGCAGGTATTCAAATCTCCACACAGCTGAATGGTAGTCACTCAATCCTGAGCTGGCTTGATTACCATTTGGTAGCTGGCTGTGAATGCAAAGGACCCCCATAAGAAATACATGCAGAATTATGTAACAACATGCATGCAGGAAATCCAGGGCTATCTGGCTGCAGCTCAGCTGCAACAAGCAATTGGTGGAAAGGTGAAAGCGCCCTGAGCTGCCCAGAACTGCAGAGTGATTGCAAATGACAACGAGACCCATTGCAAATGCACAACCGAATGCAAGCAGATAAGCCACAACTGTCTGTTTGCAGCTCCACTGCAACAGACAGAATACGCTACAGGAGGGATCCTTACAGTACCCCCCTCCTTTAAAGGTGGATTCCAAACGCCTATAGAAACTGGCATAATTCTCCTGAACCACCCAAACCAGAAAATCAGATGTAGAACATCCAGCAAACTGCTCTGACAACTCATGAAGGTCGGGACGGCCCGACAAGACCAAATTCCAAAATCAGGCACACCGACACTGAACCAATCAGAACCAGAACCTCCAGAACCATGCCCATTAGCACTACAAGACCCAGTGTGATACCCATCAGAACTGTGATTTTCAGGAAAAAAGCCCCCTGAAACTCTCTGAGCGATACCCACCACCTTTCAGGGACTGTCCAAAAATGCCAAACCTTTTAATGCAATGCCCACCGGAACTGTCCTTTCCAACACAGTACCCACTGTCGAACCAGTCCAAGGCACCAGGACAAGTTTCCTCAGAAATCTCCCAGAACACTTTGAAGCTCCATAGAGATCCCAAGAGGTTAGAATGTTCTTTAGGCTCACTTGGAGAACTATCAAGAACCCCTATGGAACCCAGGGGAATTCCAGAGTCAGGGTTACAAGGAAAAACATCAAGATCAGGGCTTTTAGGGACCAGAACCATCTCTGGACATGCAGGCAGACTGGCAAAATCGGAACATTTCACCACTAAGGAAGCATCTGAGTACGCTGACACACAAGACACACTTGGGCATTCTGGCACACAGAGCACATTTGGGCACACGGGTACAAGAGAAACTTCTGGGCACATCAAGGAACTGCGGACCTCAGAGTCAGTCACGATAGGCCCGAAACCAGGGCTGGCAAAAAGGTCATCATGATTAGACTTTTCAGCTACTGGACTCTCACTAAAGAATACAGAATCAGACTTAGGGGTCACTGATTCCACCAAGGTTATTAACAAGTCATGTTCAGGGGCATTAACAGGACAGGACAAATCTTCTGATGTATGCACTGAACTAGATAGTCTCCACAACTTCCTCTGAACTGGACAGAGACTCATTGCCAACTACACTGGAATGGAGCTCAAAAAGAGCTGCCAAACAAGTCAGTATTGCAGCAACCCCTACTGAACTGAGCAAGATTGAGGAACTCACTGGACAGGAAGGGGACTCTGGAACCTCTGCCACACTGGACAGAGAACCAGAATTTTCCAAGATACTAGGCATGATTTCAGGAACACACACTAAACAGGACTGAAATTCTGAGACTTCTGTTATTTTTAACAGAGAGTCAGAATTATCCATGTTACAGGGCAAGACTTCTGAAACGTTCAGAGGACAGGGCTGGAGTTCCCTGGCTGCTACAACATCAGACAGGGATTCAACAACATTAGTCAAATCAGACTGTGTACAGGGCAAGGCATGCAAAACACTTGCTGACGAGGACAATGCTTCAATGGCTTCTGCTTCACTGGACAGAGATTCATCAAGTTTTACTAGCGTGGACTGTAATTCTTAGACAGCTGATAAACAGGTGAATATTACTGCAACACCAACTGAAGTAAGCAGAGCCTCGGAGTCCTCTGCTAGAGATCTTGAGGCATCCAACGTACTGGGTGAAGCATAAGACTCTGCGACCTCATCTTCACTGGACAGGATCTCTGAACAGTCCATGTTGCAGGGCAGAACCATGGAAGCAACCTGCTGGAAAGCATAATGATTCTGTGACCTGAGCTTCATTGGACAGAACTACTGAGTGATTCATGGTACAAGGCGAATTTACTGGAACATTTTAGGCAATGATTCTGTGATTTCAGGTTCACATATATCAGATGCTCTGAACCATTCGCGTAAATAGAGCAAGATGTGGAAACAGAAGTATCATAACACAGAGTTTGCGAATCTGAACCACAGTTCTTCAACTGTGAAGGTGGAAAATTCAGATGCTGGAGTTCTAAGGCTTCCAAACATGATTGCTGAGACTCAGGAACTTATGCAGTGCATCCATTGGTGTCTGCTGGATCATATGGTTTGCTGGATGCAGAAAACAAATCAGTAGAAATTTGTATTTTTTCGCAATACATTTTGTGCTCAATTTAACAAATTCCAGGGGGTCATCAAAAACCTCCTCGTTTTCCTCAGCAACTTCCTCAGCCCAGGTTCTCATCTTGCTATCAAGCAGGTATAAGATAATAAACCTGGACTGCTGAAATGTTATAGCTGATCTGAAGAAAGAACATGAATTCAAGATTTTGCAATTCTGCAAGAAATTCAAAAAATACTTATTGCCACCATTATAACGGGCTAGAGAAGCAAGGTGTACATCTGGAGTAAGGATAGCAGGTGATGTCGTTGCTAGGGGCAACGGAGAAACCGAATTGACATTGGTTACTGAGTGTTGCTCACGCTGACTCCCAGAGCGATCATTCAAGATCTCTGTAAGGCTTGGTGGTGTATTCTCCACAGTCAGCATGCAACGCATGAGCTGACGTGGAGGAGGTACACACACTAGCACAAGGAAACAGGCTATCCCTAGTATAGTGGAGGGGAGGACTGACTCCAATAGGAGATTGTGGCGCACAGAGCCGGTGCAGATCCGACAGCCACAAACAATGCTTTCGCTATAACGTCTCAGCGCAAAGTAGCGCTGAGCGCATAAACCAGAACTGAGGAGATCAGGACAGGTAGACAGAATGAACGCTTGCTAGCTAGCCGCTACTTAGTGACAGCAAGCGTCCACAACAAGACAGACTGGAATGAGGCAGCCAAAGCGTAGCGGCGATGGCGTGCCTCACAAAGACAGGACAGGATAGTCAGGAATTAGCAGGATCAAGATAGATGAACGTAACACAGATAAATATACAATTAGTATGATTTCCTAGCGTATTACAATTACAGCTATCAATGAAACTATTTGTAACGTCTGACTAACATATGTATATATCGGCAATGAACCGATATATGACATAAGCAGGAACAGTGACTTAGGACTGGAACGATACAGGGAACAGGACTCAGAAGGATTCGCTATCTCTTCGCAGAGATGAACGCAATCCACAAATGGTAACAGGACAGGATTCAGAAGGATTCGTTATCTCCTCGCAGAGATGAACGCAATCCACAAACAGGACCAGGAACAGGATAACTAGCTCAGCACGGGATCAACATGCTAGAACTGACTAGCTGAACACAGGATATAAACAGTTCGTGTACGTATATATCAGCGTCACTGATGTATCAACGTAACACGAATACAAGGAAAATAATAAACGTGCTGGTATGCATATATATGGGCAATGAACCAATATATGATGCAAAACCAGCAAAGTATCTTTAGAACAAGAAACACGATCGGGGGCTGAAGCGACAGCAAGACAGGCCTTAACTGAAGCTATGAAAACCCGAGGAGTCCTGCAGGAAGCAGATCTTTATACTGAGGTCATCCAATGGGAGCAGACATGCAGATTCCCACACAGGTGAATGATAATCAGTCACAAGCTGACAGCAGGGAAAGGCAGACAAAGCTATGCAGCTTGCATGGAAAGAGATCAGAACTGCCTGAGCTGCAGCACTACTACTTCCAGCAATACCTGCTGCAGCAGCGATCATGACAATCTCATTCCATGCATCAATTCACGGAATCACAAAGTCATGCACACACAGATTCATTTAAATCAAAGAAAAAGCAGACTCCATGTATGCATGCAAAATTATGTTACTCTTAGCAGTGTAAAATTCATAGAAATTTTTTCGATCATTCTCCATTTCATAAATCAAAGCTTCAATTTCCCATTTTTCAAACGGAGGATCCCATTCATTCTTGTCAGGAACTAAACAATTATTCTGGGCATAATTTACAGTTGGACCAGTCTGCAGGAAGCTAGTTGGAGTGGACTTGGCTTGGTTTACTCCTCACACACAAGCAATAGAACACAGCAGTACATGCATCCAGCTACATTTAAAGTGGTCAGCAGGTGCTTGTCCGCCAATCAGGATGCACTATCATACACCCTTTACCTGCCATACCACATCTAGCAGCCATTAGCATTCAGGTGGGAGGCTTCAGTTGGACGCCATCGCAAGATTGCGTCGCTAGCAGGACCGCCCCGTGCAGGCATCCCTCCCACAGGGGTCCCTCCCTAACCGCTCACCTGTCCGCCATGTCCTAGAGCTGAAAGAAAACGTTTAAAAACACACGATTGGTTCGCACTATGGTCAGGGGCCCTGGACCTCTCTCACTGGCCGGGGCCCCAAGGGCAACATGCGATACCTGGAGGGGAGTGCAGGTGGGCCTGGACCTCTCACACCCAGGCTCTGGACCTCTCACATCCATGTGAGAGGTCCAGAGCCTGGGTGTGAGAGGTCCAGGCCCACCTGCACTCCCCTCCAGGTATCGCATGTTGGCCTTGGGGCCCCGGCCAGTGAGAGAGGTCCGGGGCCTCTTGGTTTACTCCTGACAGAGAATCAACTTGATTAACTGGATCATTACTAGGGTATTTCCTATTCTTAAAGGATACCCGAGGTGACATGTGACATGATGCAATAGACATGTGTTTGTACAGTGCCTAGCACACAAATAACTGTGCTGTGTTCCTTTTTTTCTTTCTCTGCCTGAAAGAGTTAAATATCAGGTATGCAAGTGGCTGACTCAGTCCTGACTCAGACAGGAAGTGACTACAGTGTGACCCTCACTGATAAGAAATTCCAACTATAAAACACTTTCCTAGCAGAAAATGGCTTGTGAGAGCAAGAAAGAGGTAAAAAAAAAGGTGAATTTCTTATCAGTGAGGGTCACACTGTAGTCACTTCCTGTCTGAGTCAGGACTGAGTCAGCCACTCACATACCTGATATTTAACTCTTTCGGGCAGAGAAAGAAAAAAAGGAACACAGCATAGTTATTTGTGTGCTAGGCACTGTACATACCCATGTCTATCTCATCATGTCACATGTCACTTCGGGTATCCTTTAAGAACGTCTAGGACTTGTAATAAGCGTTGAACTGGAGAATATGCAAATGTTCCTTGCTGCACAAACAATTTGATTTTCTCAATTTATTTCCTCATAAGAATATTCAGACAATTATTTTAAACAAAAATCTTTATTCTCCCTGGGTAGCAAGGAAAGTTAATTGATAGTTTCATAGGTCCATTTGACTCCCATGAATGACAATTGAATTTCATTAACTGCTAATTACAGAGTCTGAGTATGGGTCTGATGCTCGGTTACTATGGACGACACTGATGGTTGTGAAGATTTTCTGGAACGTTTACGTTTAGTTTTATGCAAGACTTTAGACTTTGCTGCATACAGATTGCTTTTAAATACTGCTGAAGAGACATCTGATTGACTAGCAATCAGGAGTTCATTAAGAGGATATGGTAATGGAGATATTCTTAACCAATTATGGATCACAAAAGCTATGAATTCCAAAGGCTTTTCTCTCAGAAAAGTGTGATTCAAAACATCAACTGCCCAATGAAAAAGCTTGCCCTTAAACAGAGTGCAAGCTATCTGATCAGCCCAGGTAGAAAATGCTGAAGTTTGAAAATCTGGATTTAACAAGAATCTAACCAACTCTGGTATAAATTTGCTTGCTGTTTCACAGTCAAGCTTTTCAAATCTTTCAAAAGACAAGGAACCATAACACACGGTGTTAGAAGCCTCCTCCATTTGATTTTGTGTTGGGCCATCATAATGTAATGCTGGGGGCGTCATACTTTCTGACCACCCAGCACAACAAGGCTAAGAGCTGGATAACGGAAGAGGTCACACAGGCTGCCCAGAGTAACTGCAGCTCTGTGCTTCTGATATCGCTACAAATAAAACACAATGGCAGCGCAGTGCGATGTTGCGCTTCCTTAGTTCGCACTGTGCTGCCTTAGCGATAGCAAGTATTCAGACAGGTACAAGACAGGACTATAGATTGGAGCGTAACTAGTAGCAACCGCAGCTCACAGTCACATCCACAGAAGCAGAGCAAGCTGGCTAACAACATGCACCAGCAAGCATCCACCCAGGCAAGACTACAGGATAGAACGTAACTAATAGCAACTGCAGCCTATAGTTATGTTCCCAGAAACTAAAGTAACAGGAATACTACCAGTCACCAACGTGGTGATGGCAGAATCCAAGCTATCTGGATAATGGACTTCACTGATCCACCGCGGATGCAGCAAGCGTCCATCAAGCATGGAACTAGGCAATACACAATGATAAGAAAAATAACAAACAGCTCAACTAACGGATAAATATATATTAGCAAGTCTGCATATATATTTATCAAGAACTAGCTAAAGCACAAGTAATAAGGTTGCATAGAACTACAATAACAGAACTACAGTATGCAGAGTAACAAGGTGCCCAGTAGATCAGCGTACTGACCACTATGACGGGTGGGGTATAAAATGGGAGGCAGACTTTTATGCTGGCATCAGCCAATGGACGCAGGTATTCAAATCTCCACACAGCTGAATGGTAATCACTCAATTCTGAGCTGGCTTGATTACCATTTGCTAGCTGGCTGTGAATGCAAAGGACCCCCATAAGAAATGCATGCAGAATTCTGTAACAACATGCATGCAGGAAATCGAGGGCTATCTGGCCCCAGCTCAGCTGCAACAAGCAATTGGTGCAATGATGACAGCATCCTGAGCTGCCCAGAACTGCAGAGTGATTGCAAATGACAATGAGACCCATTGCAAATGCACAACCGAATGCAAGCAGATAACCCAGAACTGTCCGTTTGCAGCTCCACTGCAAAGGACAGAATACGCTACAGGAGGGATCCTTAAAATAAGATAACCTTCCCCCACCTAAAAAGAGAGGTCCCTTGCCTTATCCCCTCCAGTAAGAGAAAACATTTTATTGCCTGTCCATCTGGTTCACCCTGAGCATGCTGGGTACTCTGTAATTCTGAGCTTTATTCACCACCAAAGCAACAAGTGTGTCTGAGAAGAAAGTGGCTTTTAAAATGGAATCCATAAAAAGAAGCAATGTATGGGCTCATTTTGTGGATGCTGGAGTCGGAGTACCTGATCTGCGGCATGCATGTTCAGGGTCTATAACATAAAGTATTAGAAACACAGGGACCTGAACTCAACTCCTCTCTGCTCTACAAGATATACAACAGCATAATAACCTTTAAACAATAAAAAATTTCTTTGTTACAGCTGATATAAATCTTAAAATTAATCTGCACAATTTCTAC
>NC_090650.1:154846358-154851358 GCF_040937935.1 Hyperolius riggenbachi | reverse complement strand
GTTACACCCTATGTTCCCCTCTCTGTTTTTCTCTTCCCTACATATGATCGGTGGATGTGAGACATACAATCTTTGTTTTCATGTCATTTAAAAGTTGTTTTGAGACCCCCATGTTGCTACTCTTTAGTGAAAATTAAAAGTGGAGGGAAACCTCCAACTGACCCCCTTAAATACTCTTTCTCATAATTGGATTCACCCATGTATGTAGGTTAGGGGTCACTGAGCTTACCAAGCCAATTTGAGTTCCAATAATTAGTTCTTAAGGATTTGGAATCAATAAAATGACACCTGCCTAATTTTATTTACACAATTATTGCGCAATTTCTGTAAATCAAATCTGTAAATCCAATAAACTTAATTTTACTTCTCAAATATCACTGTGTGTCCTCTTATGATATATTTAACTGATATTTTTTTATCATAACAACCAACAATTTATACAGGAAAAACATGACTATTAACACAGGTTGCCCAAACCTTTGCATCCCACGGTGTGTGTGTATGTATATGTGTATATGTATATATATATATATATATATATATATATATATATATATATATATATATATATATATATATATATATATATATATATATATATATATATATATATATATATATATATATATATATATATATATATATAGTACAGGACCACTTGGACAGGTTCTGGATGGACGGTACATTTCTCCTGCCTGTATTGTTTGGTCTCAGTGAATCCTGTCTGTATCCGGAAATGAGTCCAGGATGTTTGATTAGCAACCAAGGTTGCTATCTTTGATAGCAGTTTTAGGGCTGGACTCCGGAGTGAGAAGGATGGAATGGGTGGGCTGCTCACTCCACCCGGATACAGACCAGATTTTCCTACCTGCCCAGCAGGAAGGCCGGTAATAAGTCAGGTGCAGACCTGTTCACTCGGGGTGAGTGTGTGCAGCAGTGAGCTGCAAGCCTGTGTGTGTGCAGCAGGACTTATACCCATATCTGGAGTAATAATCACAGCTTTCCGTGAGGAAACAAGGATGGACTGTGCAGGATTTGTGGACTTTCTTTTCCTGTGGACTATACTCTTGCTGGGGACACTTGGATGTTCTCATGTGGCTGAAGTAAGCCTGTCTTTTTTTGATATTTGATGCTGATTAATGAAGCCTGTTTGAGCATTCAATAAATGAACTGTGCTTTGAACTGACCGTCTCCTGCGTGCTGGCTGTGAGTCCCAGTCCCCCTGAATATCACAAAATATATATATGTCATTTAAAAAATATACATGAATAGTTACTTTAGGGACTCAACTTTTTTTTTATATATATGTTATGAGGGTATATTACTGTTAGTAACCATTTTTTGATTGGTTTATTTTATTTTTGTGGACTAAGCACTGCTATTACTGTATATATATTATTTATGATAACTATTTGAGAAATAGAAAATTGTCATATTTTCTCTTTTGATTACTTATTATTGATCATTTATTAGGAGTCAGTGCATTTTTTCTCGACTCCGACACCAGCTACCCAAAAATTACTCCAACTCCTCGACTCCAACTCCACAGCCCTGGAATGGAGAGGTTTCCGTCGGGCGGGGTAGAAGCGAGAACAATAGCGTTGGGCATCGCTAAAGGTCCAACATGACGCATCTTTCGTGATTGTCATGCGACCACTGTACACACCCACCGAGACCCACCATTATTAGAAAAATCTGTTTGTTTACAGCTATTAAGTCGCAATTATACTGTTCCGTGGGTATTGGGCTTAAAGGGATACTGTAGGGGGGTCGGGGGAAAATGAGTTGAAGTTACCCGGGGTCCCCAGCCGGCATCCTGTGCCCGCGCAGCCACTCACCGATGCTCCGGCCCCGCCTCCGGTTCACTTCTGGAATTTCAGACTTTAAAGTCTGAAAACCACTGTGCCTGCGTTGCCGTGTCCTCGCTTCCCGTGATGTCACCAGGAGCACACGGCGCAGGCACAGACCGTACCGGGGCTGTGTAGTACGCTCCTTGTGCCATCAGAGGGAGTGAGGACACGGCAACGCAGACACAGTGGTTTTTCAGACTTTGAAGTCTGAAATTCCAGAAGTGAAGCGGGGGCCAGAGCATTGATGAGTGGCTGCGCGGGCACAGGATGCCTGCGGGGGACCATTAGAAGCCCCGGGTAACTTCAACTCTTTTTTCCCCCAACCACCTACAGTATCCCTTTAAGTTCAGAGTAGAGTGAACTATTTGTTCCAGCTAACTGGAGCTGGATCTTTACAAAATTGTCTGTTACTTGACTGTATCATATCAAAACATAATGGGGTGCTAAAGGATAGTGAATTGGAGATTGGACTATTACAGTCTAATGTATATACCCACAACCAGAACTTGTATTTTAAGAGATTCAAGGACATTATGGATTTATTTTAAAAAATCGTGATACAATCTTAACCTCCCTGGTGTTATTTTTCCAGATTTAGGATTTAAAAGCTGTGCATTTTTTTTCACAAGCTTTTAGACTCTAAAAACAAAATCATACCACAGAGAAATCTGCAGCAGCTCCTGCATATAACTCATTCAGGCATGGGATTACCGCTCTGAGCTGTGGATTTCCGTCCCGAGCCTGAGAATTACCGCTAAGGAGGTTAAAAACGAAGGCAGTAAATGTAAATAAAAATATGAGACAAATTTCCATGTAACTAATGTTCTATTATCATGCATACTACATATAGAATTAATTATCTCATTTGTTCACCATGAGCTGGCTGGACAATCTGTAACTCTGGGTGTCCTACCTTATGGAGCCATATTAATCCACGCCATACACTGATGAGGACCAACCAGTCGGAAACAGTCTATATGCATGTTGGAGTAGTGTGGCTCTGTAAAATTAATAAGCTGATCCATCATTGCATTTAAATAGTTCTGGAGGTGTGTTTGGCTTTCAGGGACAACAAAGGGACAATTTGCATATACAGCAGTGATGCATTGCAGTATGCTCACTCCAACCTGAATAATTGAAAATACAGTACCTTTTTGTTTTAACCTCCTGGGCGATAATCCCGAGCTGAGCTCGGGGTATATCGCGCAGGAGGATTTCTCAGGCCCTGGTGGGCCGATTTGCATAATTTTTTTTTTGTTACACGCAGCTAGCACTTTGCTAGCTGCGTGTAACTTCCGATCGCCGCCGATCCGCCGCTACCCGCCGTGCCGCGCAGCCCCCCCCCCCCTGGACCCCCTGCGCAGCCTGGCCAATCAGTGCCAGGCAGCGCTGAGGGGTGGATCGGGACGCTCTCTGACGTCACGACGTCCATGACGTCGGTGACGTCATCCCGCTCCGTCGCCATGGCGACCGGGGAAGCCCAGCAGGAAATCACGTTCTGAACGGGACTTCCTGCTTACTCTGATCGCCGAAGGCGATCGGAGTGGGTGGGGGATGCCGCTGCGCAGCGGCTATCATGTAGCGAGCCCAGGGCTCGCTACATGATTTAAAAAAAAAAAAAAATTTAAAAAAAAAGTGCTGCGCCCCCTCCTGGGCGATGCAATTGTATTGCCCAGAGGGTTAAGGAGGCAAATTTCTGTTGCATATCATCCACACTAGGTTTGTGATTTGACCTAGGCAAGGGTTGCACCCTTGTAACCTAATTCCTATACAGGTTTGCTTGTTCATTTCTTCACTCCAATACTTTCAACTGTTCTCCAAAGATCAGAAAATAAACCTAAAGTTGTTCTGTATTTTGAAGTGCTGAGGTTAAAGTAAATGAAAACATGCCCTATAATTTAGGCTCTGACATTTGATATTCCAATGCTTAGAAATATATAAACTTTATGACTGAAATAACTTGCATAAAAATAGCACTTAATCAGTTAAGAATTCAATCTCTCGTGTATCATTTAATTGCATGCAGAGATTGCCAGCATATAGAAGCAGACCTACTGATAATGGCTCTTGTAGGGATAAAAAATCCACTAATGCTGACCATCAAGGCTTTCCAGCAGCATGGATTGAAAGCAGACTTTTTATTTATTATTATACTGATTGAAACCCGTAACAGGACCACTTTATAAATCCTTTCCCAAAGAATTTCATTTGTTTTTTTTTCAGTCACACTTTTCAAGTAGATATATACTTGCTCTACATACATAACATATGTATTGCACTGTCCATGTTTTGATTTCAGTGAGTTTTATATAGTAAATAAGAGAAAACAGTTTCAGGCATTTGCTGTTTTTGGAATCCTTGTGTCTGAAGCCAGTCCTGATGTCATTTCCTCCCTTACTCTGGGAGGAGGGCAGCCAATGCAAACACAGACAGTCTTCAGACACCCAGCTCTGCAATAGAAAGTGCATTGTCATTGTGTGACTTTGCAGCTTCTCAGCATGAGAAATATTGGCCAATCAGAGAGGAACAGAGGTGTGGGAGGGAAAAACAGGAGGGAAAGAGGCTTCAGCCAATCAGGCTGCATTAGTTAAGTCTGAGGGGTAAGTAAAGAAGCAAAAAGAGACAGCCCAGCATTCCCTGCAACTTCCTTTGTGCGGCAATGTACCAAATAAGAGCCAGGTAAACTGGGGAATGATCTTTTATCAACAACAAAAGTAAGCGTGATTTTTAACTTTTGGATTGCCTGGTTAGCATCCTTATTACTTGTTTACCATATAAAAATAAATCATTGACTTTTGATTTTATGCCTGACAGTTATGCTTTAAAAATAAAAAATGTAAAAGTGTTTTATGTGATTCACCAAGATTGGTTATGTATTTATGGAGGCTTGTTGAGCATAAATTGGAAAAGTTTCTAAAACAGTGCAAACTATAAATGGTCTTGGTAATTTATACCTTGTTTTCTACAAGATTTGATCAAAGCGTAGAAGAGATGCAATCTTATTTAAAGGAGAAGTCTATTTTGTGTTAAAAGTCAGATATTTCCCCAGGTTATATCATTAATTGTAATTAACCTTTGAATACTGGTTAAACTATTTAAACTTTGCTTTGAAATACTGCTGAAAACCGTTCTGCTACTGATATCAATATG
>NC_090650.1:154826358-154841358 GCF_040937935.1 Hyperolius riggenbachi | reverse complement strand
GCGTTTAAGCTCACCAACTGCGCCAAAGTGTCCCCAATCTGGTGAGTCCTACTCTAACCAGGCAAAAATGCTCGTTTTTATCAGCGTTCTAGTGGGAACCATGCCAAAAGCCCAGGGGTCAGCTAAATGGGAGAAATGAAATTAAAAACACCTCACCTTCTACTAGCTACTAACTGAACTATGAGCACCGCTCATTTATATGCTTAACTGTGCTAGAGATGGGTGTGGTTATGCACGCTCACAGGGGAAAATAATATAAGCCAAGGGATGAGCAGCACAAACCGATTTTTATGCAATACTATGCAAAGCATGCACGCAGCACTGGAGAACCCCAATCTCCATAAGAAATATATAAATACAGAGGGTGCTGCAGCACACAACAGGAAAATAGTGACAGGGGCTCTTGGTTACGCTTTAACGCGTTTAAGCTCACCAACTGCGCCAAAGTGTCCCCAATCTGGTGAGTCCTACTCTAACCAGGCAAAAATGCTCGTTTTTATCAGCGTTCTAGTGGGAACCATGCCAAAAGCCCAGGGGTCAGCTAAATGGGAGAAATGAAATTAAAAACACCTCACCTTCTACTAGCTACTAACTGAACTATGAGCACCGCTCATTTATATGCTTAACTGTGCTAGAGATGGGTGTGGTTATGCACGCTCACAGGGGAAAATAATATAAGCCAAGGGATGAGCAGCACAAACCGATTTTTATGCAATACTATGCAAAGCATGCACGCAGCACTGGAGAACCCCAATCTCCATAAGAAATATATAAATACAGAGGGTGCTGCAGCACACAACAGGAAAATAGTGACAGGGGCTCTTGGTTACGCTTTAACGCGTTTAAGCTCACCAACTGCGCCAAAGTGTCCCCAATCTGGTGAGTCCTACTCTAACCAGGCAAAAATGCTCGTTTTTATCAGCGTTCTAGTGGGAACCATGCCAAAAGCCCAGGGGTCAGCTAAATGGGAGAAATGAAATTAAAAACACCTCACCTTCTACTAGCTACTAACTGAACTATGAGCACCGCTCATTTATATGCTTAACTGTGCTAGAGATGGGTGTGGTTATGCACGCTCACAGGGGAAAATAATATAAGCCAAGGGATGAGCAGCACAAACCGATTTTTATGCAATACTATGCAAAGCATGCACGCAGCACTGGAGAACCCCAATCTCCATAAGAAATATATAAATACAGAGGGTGCTGCAGCACACAACAGGAAAATAGTGACAGGGGCTCTTGGTTACGCTTTAACGCGTTTAAGCTCACCAACTGCGCCAAAGTGTCCCCAATCTGGTGAGTCCTACTCTAACCAGGCAAAAATGCTCGTTTTTATCAGCGTTCTAGTGGGAACCATGCCAAAAGCCCAGGGGTCAGCTAAATGGGAGAAATGAAATTAAAAACACCTCACCTTCTACTAGCTACTAACTGAACTATGAGCACCGCTCATTTATATGCTTAACTGTGCTAGAGATGGGTGTGGTTATGCACGCTCACAGGGGAAAATAATATAAGCCAAGGGATGAGCAGCACAAACCGATTTTTATGCAATACTATGCAAAGCATGCACGCAGCACTGGAGAACCCCAATCTCCATAAGAAATATATAAATACAGAGGGTGCTGCAGCACACAACAGGAAAATAGTGACAGGGGCTCTTGGTTACGCTTTAACGCGTTTAAGCTCACCAACTGCGCCAAAGTGTCCCCAATCACTATATATATAGTGATGTGTGAAAAACTATTTGCCCCCTTCCTGATTTCTTATTCTTTTGCATGTTTGTCACACTTAAATGTTTCTGCTCATCAAAAAACGTTAACTATTAGTCAAAGATAACATAATTGAACACAAAATGCAGTTTTAAATGATGGTTTTTATTATTTAGTGAGAAAGAAAACTCCAAATCTACATGGCCCTGTGTGAAAAAGTGATTGCCCCCCCTTGTTAAAAAATAACTTAACTGTGGTTTATCACACCTGAGTTCAATTTCTGTAGTCACCCCCAGGCCTGATTACTGCCACACCTGTTTCAATCAAGAAATCACTTAAATAGGCGCTATCTGACACAGAGAAGTAGACCAAAAGCACCTCAAAAGCTAGACATCATGCCAAGATCCAAAGAAATTCAGGAACAAATGAGAACAAAAGTAATTGAGATGTATCAGTCTGGTTAAGGTTATAAAGCCATTTCTAAAGCTTTGGGACTCCAGCGAACCACAGTGAGAGCCATTATTCACAAATGGCAAAAACATGGAACTGTGATGAACCTTCCCAGGAGTGGCCAGCCGACCAACATTACCCCAAGAGCGCAGAGAAAACTCATCCGAGAGGCCCCAAAAGACCCCAGGACAACATCTAAAGAACTGCAGGCCTCACTTGCCTCAATTAAGGTCAGTGTTCATGACTCCACCATAAGAAAGAGACTGGGCAAAAACGGCCTGCATGGAAGATATCCAAGGCGCAAACCACTTTTAAGCAAAAAAGAACATTAAGGCTCATCTCAATTTTGCTAAAAAACATCTCAATGATTGCCAAGACTTTTGGGAAAATACCTTGTGGACCGACGAGACAAAAATTGAACTTTTTGGAAGGTGCGTGTCCCGTTACATCTGGCGTAGAATAAATACAGCATTTCAGCAAAAGAACATCATACCAACAGTAAAATATGGTGGTGGTAGTGTGATGGTCTGGGGTTGTTTTGCTGCTTCAGGACCTGGAAGGCTTGCTGTGATAGATGGAACCATGAATTCTGCTGTCTACCAAAAAATCCTGTAGGAGAATGTCCGGCCATCTGTTCGTCAACTCAGGGTGAAGCGATCTTGGGTGCTGCAGCAGGACAATGACCCAAAACACACCAGCAAATCCACCTCTGAATGGCTGAAGAAAAACAAAATGCAGACTTTGGAGTGGCCTAGTCAAAGTCCTGACCTTAATCCTATTGAGATGTTGTGGCATGACCTTAAAAAGGCGGTTCATGCTAGAAAACCCTCAAATAAAGCTGAATTACAACAATTCTGCAAAGATGAGTGGGCCAAAATTCCTCCAGAGCGCTGTAAAAGACTCGTTGCAAGTTATCGCAAATGCTTGATTGCAGTTATTGCTGCTAAGGGTGGCCCAACCAGTTATTAGGTTAAGGAGGCAATTTCTTTTTCACACAGGGCCATGTAGGGTTTGAGTTTTTCTTTCTCACTAAATAATAAAAACCATCATTTAAAACTGCATTTTGTGTTCAATTATGTTATCTTTGACTAATATAATAGTTAACGCAGTGTTCTCCCCAGAATTTTTTTCCAGCCGGGTGGCATGAAATAGTAGCCGGGTGGCATGAAAAAGTAGCCGGGTGGGTTGAGATGAAAATGCAGGGCAACTCTGCTTACAGCATAGGAGGAGGTGAAGAGGTGAGCCGATGACAGCCGGGTGGTCACCAAATCTAGCCGGGTGGAGCACCCGGCTAAAAGAGCCTGGGGAGAACACTGTAACGTTTTTTGGTGAGCAGAAACATTTAAGTGTGACAAACATGCAAAAGAATAAGAAATCAGGAAGGGGGCAAATAGTTTTTCACATCACTGTATGTGTGTGTGTGTGTGTGTGTGTGTGTATATATATATATATGTATATATATATGTATATGTATATATATATGTGTATATATATATGTATATATATATATATATATGTATATGTATATGTATATATATATATATATATTTTAAATATGTGTATGAATTCTTATTACATAAAATGTTGTGATGTAGTTTTACTATTTGGCCACAAGATGTCATTATTTCTGATTCACATACGTAAGGACGTGAATCGGTAATAATGCGTGGCAGTGTAACGGCTGGAAGATACAATGACGCAGGCATCTAATAGATGCCAGCATTCATTGACTCGGGGACTCAGATTTATGAATGGGATTTGCGTTCCCATTCATTCATATCCCCACTAACCGTCGGTAACGGCAGCGCGCGCCCATTGACTAACTTTCACATCCCTGCTTCAAATGAAGTTTCCCAGGGCGTGATTATACTGCACCTGGTGCAGTAAGTAGTTAATGGCCATGTAATTAAAGGGTAGTGTTCAGGGCTCATTCACACTATGTGCGCTTCTGTCAGTCCTGATGCACTGCACATAGTGTGCAATCCGCATGGACTTTCATGTTATCATTCAAAGTACAGCTGTGCATTCTGTCAGACTATGCACGTGTTTACCTGTTAGGTACTATTGTGTTTCAGCAGCTGACATCTGCACAATAATGCACCTCAACATGCATGCTGTGTGTCGGGAATGCATGGATGAAATCGCGCTTGTGCTTATGTTTTGTAGTGTGAATGAGCCCTTAAAGGGAACCAGAGATGAACGATTCACACAAAATAAACATATCAGTTGATAGCTTGTACGGATTAAATGCTCTACCTGATAATTTCGCCACTCTGGTGTGCCTTTTTGAGTGTTTTTTTATCCAATATTGCTCCAGGAAATATCCAATATGGCCGCCGGCTCATACCTGTTCTGCTTCCGGGTTATAAGTTGTTCTGAATGTGCTGTCTATCCTCTATGAGACTATAGACAAGCAGGGCTGCTGCAGCCTTTCATCTGTCTGCTTTCAACTATTATTCTGGTATGCTGTGTGGCTGCCTGTAGGAAGTGTCTCTCTCATACAAATGAAACTGCATACAGTAGATAATGACAGGCTGCACACTGCACACAGATGCACTTGTGTGTGTCAGAGCTTCTTTCTCGGCAGCAGCAGCCCCTCCCATGTCAACAGCTCTGAGTATGAAATCTGATCCAGAAGGTGGCAGGCTTGGGCTTGAAAAGACTCCACAGAAGAGTGACTCAGCTATAATGATTCCAGGTCAAACCTCGACTGAATAGTCGGTGGATTCTTATCACAGTTGATAACAGATAGATTAGACTGAGAAGAATAAACCTAAAAGCAGGGTAGGTGTTTACTGTCATGTTCCCACTGATAAATGTAATAAAATACATGAGGGTGCTTTGTCTCTGGTTCTCTTTAAAGCCGAGTGTGTGTGAGTAGGCAGTCATCAGTAGATTCAAAATACATGAACTGATGCACCAGACAATTTCCTCTTTTTGGTTTGGAAAATAACATTTTTGCCAATATTTTTTAAGCCTAATGTTCCTGAACTGAGGCTTTATCGATTGTATCCAGAGGTTGTGTGCATTTTGTAGACCGGAGCAATTCTAATGTTTGTGTGTCTGTTGATAAAGCAAGACGTTTTAAACCAGGATGATACCATTTATTGGCTAACTAAAAATGAATAAAAATAAGCAAGCTTTCGGCCTTGCAGCCTTCGTCTGGCTTATATCCTGTTAGTTTGCAAACTGGTGGTACAGACAGCTTATATACATGCAACATCAAAAGGGAAAACAGATATTTTTTTCAAGCATAAATACATGTCATTAAGATGCCTTAATTCACACAGACCATCGACCTGGGGTTAGAGGTTGTAAGCTAAGATAAGGATCCTTGTTTAACACCTGCTCACAGACCTGGGAGTTGGACTGACACAGAGGTATCGTAAATTCTTAGTTCACAAGTTCAGCTATAATGGCTTAGAAAGTTCAAATATCATCAATCTCATACCAATATAGAAAGTTGTTGTCCTTATTCAAACCGTTCTGCACAGCTTTGAACCAATTTATAAATTTTGTTTCTGCTATTAATCGATCATTTGACGTTTTGAAGCCACCCTTCAGGGCAGTGACATGAAGATCATCCATGCTGTGTCCGTTGGACCGAAAGTGTGTAGCAACTGGGAGTCCAGATTTGGTATCATTAATAGTGTGCCTGTGTCCATTCATACGTTTGCGCAGAGTTTGTCCAGTTTCTCCCACGTACATAACATTGGGGCATTTCACACACATGATCAGATATACCAGATTGGTGGAACCACAGGAAAATGTACCTTGTACTCTGTACTCCTGTTGTGAACCTGGTATCATTACCCTGTCAGTGGAGTAAATGTCTGCAGGTCCCACATATTTTTTGTTGGCAGGGTGATGTTCTGTTTTGTTGAGGCCTATTCAAAGAACTCCTGACAATCAACTGTTTTAGATTGTGTGGTTGCCGATATGACAAGAGGGGAGGTTTAGGGAATATCTTTCTCAGTCTGTGATCCTTGTGTAAAATGGGATGTAGTTCCTTAGCAATTCTCCTTAAGATTTCCAGGTGTGGGCTGTAGGTGACAACCAAAGGGACACGTTCCTCTTTCTGGTTTTGCTTATATTTCAGGAGTTCACTCCTGGGGATGTTGCTGGCTTTCCTGATTTGGGCCTCAGCCATAGGAGGACTGTAACCTTGTTTAATGAAAGTGTTCTTAAGGCGATCCAGGTGCTTGTCTCTGTCCATCCTGTCAGAACAAATCCGGTTGTACCTTATTGCTTGGCTGTAAATTATAGAGTTCTTAATGTGCTCAGGATGAAAACTGTCATATCTTAGGTATGTGGGACGGTCTGTAGGTTTGCGATACACAGAGGTTTGTATGTTGTTACCCCTGATGTATATGGTGGTGTCAAGAAAGTTAATCTCTGTGTGAGAGTAGGTAAGTTTCAATTTGATTGTAGGATGGAAGGCATTGAAGTTCCTGTGGAACTGGAGAAGATCATCCTCACTTGCGGACCAGATGATTAAAATATCATCAATGAAGCGGAAGTAGGCCATGGGTTTTTCTAAGCCATTATAGCTGTACTTGTGAACTAAGAATTTACGATACCTCTGTGTCAGTCCAACTCCCAGGTCTGTGAGCAGATGTTAAACAAGGATCCTTATCTTAGCTTACAACCTCTAACCCCAGGTCGATGGTCTGTGTGAATTAAGGCATCTTAATGACATGTATTTATGCTTGAAAAAAATATCTGTTTTCCCTTTTGATGTTGCATGTATATAAGCTGTCTGTACCACCAGTTTGCAAATGAACAGGATATAAGCCAGACGAAGGCTGAAAGGCCGAAAGCTTGCTTATTTTTATTCATTTTTAGTTAGCCAATAAATGGTATCATCCTGGTTTAAAACTTCTTGCTTTTACTGATGGCTAACACGGTACAATACCCTACTGCTACTTGATAAAGCAATTACAATGTAATTTCTTTTAACACATATGATTATATATGGACATAACTGTGTGATATAAAGTACATTAATGACATCCTTACTGCACTGAACTTGCTCTTGACATGTATGGTAGTTTAAGAACAAAAAAGGGTGGGGTGGTTTAGTGACACAGATGTTTGGAAACCCTCAGCAGAAATGCAGATCTCCATGCAGAGAGTATTTTTTTGGAGCATCAAATCTGGTGTGTCCACAAGACAAATTAGCTGAATATGATGTAATTACATGGAGGCTGTGTGTTTGGAGCAGCACTCTAGCCAGATGATAAGGTTTTGCAGGCTAGAGTACAAAATAGGCAGCAGAGAGACCACTGAATGGGCACAGGATGTGATTAGACCAGCCTTTAATCACAAGAATAGCAGCAGTGATCCATCCAAGGGGACATTCCCCCCTACCTTACAGCTGTTTCATGGCATACAGCCACATCATCAGAGGCACATTATGTTCCAGGAGGGATGCAGGGAGCTGGTAAAGAGACAACAGCATTATACACTGACTAAGCCCATGTGACTGAGTGGGCGTAACGCGTATGCAGGCGTGGTCGAAGGAGACAACAGCATTATGCACTGATGAAGCCCACGTGACTGGGCGTAACGCGTATGCAGGCTTGGTCGAATCAGCCGCCGGAGCGGGAGCGTGGAGTCCGGGGTATACCCACCCTGCAAGCGGAGTTAGGCGTCTGGCCGGCCAGAAAAGAAACACCTCGTGGGAGTCCCTATGAGTTGCAATACCAGGGCAGTGTGAGCAGCGGGATGCCGCAGCCACAAGCCCGAGGAGTTGGAGACAGTACAAGGGCATAAAAGAGGTGGTGAGTGCTGCTATGCAGCGTGGATTAAATTAAATGAACATTCGAATATTTATGTTCATAAGCATAAGAAGGAGATTTGAAGCAATCAGTTGATGTGAAGTAACCAATAGATTGGACTGTGGAATTGTGATCGGTGGAAGATTATTACTGCAGTTTATCTATTATATGGTGTATATGAACTGGTAACAAGATTGAAGATCTCCATTGCACATTTTGAAATCATATGAAAATTGTTCTTATTGCCACTTTAGCTAAAAGCACTTATCTGGTCATAAAACATGCTTCATGTATGTTTGGGTGTCTATGCGAGGAGCGCTCCTAGTTCCAGGCAGGGGTTTTTAGGGGGGAAGTGGGGGGGGGGGTTTATGGGATTATGTGTGGGAACTGACTTAATAAATTTTGATATGCAGATTGAGAACTTGGAAGTTTCTTTTTGCTATCCACCACGCCACCTATTATACTTCATGGCATGCGTGTGGCGTTAGCTGGATCTCACCATCCCAGACACGCTCAGTTCCTACATCAGCACGCATGATAATGCATCCCAAAATGCTCACAACCCGCCCATCAACCCACGTAAGCAAAATCAGACTCCAATAATGCTGCAGCAACCCACAGGGGCGGGGTACAGCACACATCTCACATGGCTAATTATAACAAGAATAAAGAAGAGAAGCCTACAATCCTCAGTGTCGGGCACCAACTATAAAATATGGAGGAGGGTCAGTAATGTTCTGTAGGTGCCCCAGCAAGGCTGAAGTTAGGCAGATGTTTCTTTGTGAAAGATGCATTATTCAAGCCACATACGAGATTAACATGCAAAAACTCAGGAGATTGGTATTGTCAGCAGGACAGTGCTTAATGCCACATACTCAATTGAAGTATGGATGGAGAATCACCAAATCAGGAGTCTGCCTTGGCCAATCCAATCTCCAGATTTAAAGCCTATTGAAAAACTCTGGAATGACATCAAGGAAGATGGATTGTCACAAACTATCAAGCAAAGCTGAGCTGATTTTTTTGAAGCAAGAGTAGTATAGAATTAACCAACAAATATGAAAAACTGAGGGAGAGAATGCCAAAACGCATGAAAGCTGTGATTGCAAATCTGGGTTATTCTACCAAGTGATTACTCAACGTTCTTTAGTCAAAACATTACCATGTTGTTTAAGAGTGAACAGGGGATTTGTTTTCTTTGAATTATTCAAATTCTGCAAACAATGCATCATGCCTCGGCTTTTGATTGTCATTTGCTTTAAAATGATGCTTTAAAGGGAATTCTAAGTTGTAGAGGGAAGGCTCTGAATACCATAGAGCCCTTCCTGATTCTCCCTTCATCCCATTATTCATGTGCCATCCCTGGTGGAAGCTGTTTGACCTGCTGGGTCCAATACCTCTTTGGCACTTTTCGTGTAGCCTTCATAACTACTCTGGTCCCTGAGTAGTTCCAAAGACAACCACCTCTGTACTGCACATGCACTCATCTTTGGAACTACATGTGAAGTGAGTAATTTGTTCCAAAGGCTGCACAAGGCATGTCAAAGGCCTAGAAAATTGAGTAGCTTCCACTGGTAACTGTAGGAATAATGGGACGGTACGATGACCAGGAAGGTTTTATGGTATACAGAGCCTTCCCTCTACATAGGCGTGTATACAATCTGAAATTATCTATCGCAAAAAAGTGCAGATATTTAATTCACAAAAGGCTTAACTAGGGCTTTAAAAGGAGATGCAAGAAAAAGTGGTAATCTCTAGGAGGTACAAGGAGGAAGGTTTGGGATATGTGAAATCATTCCCACGTATTGCTAAGCTATCCCTAGAAATTTGCAGTCTAGGCCAGAATTGACAATTCCACCCTCTCACCAAGTAAATCCCCCACACCTTCCCCTCACTGGCCCATAAGATTGAGTGGTGATCAGTTCGTTTCAGTCTACTCATTGATTGGGTAGGAGTAAAGATCACCCAAGGGTATACTGTCTCTGTAGTAAGATGGTTTTTTGGTCCATTGTAGCCCCTTACACACTCCTAGGAGTTCTGGTTCACCATGAGCTTGCTGGGTACTCTGTAACTCTGGGTGTTTGAAGTCCTACCCCATAGAGCCACATTAAGCCATGCCATGCACTGATGAAGATTAACCAATCCAAAACAGTCTGTATCCATGTTGGATTAGTGTGGCTCTGTAATATTAACAAATTGACACATCATTGCATTCCAGAGCATCTGAAGGTGTGTTTATCTTACAGCAGGGGTAGGGAACCTACGGCTCGGGAGCCAGATGTGGCTCGTTTCATGGCTGCATCTGGCTCTCAGACAAATCAGTAGAGGTTTATTCACTAAGCTGCGTCATTCAAGAAGCTCAGTAAAATTTTCAAAGTAGGCACGCTACTATTGGTTCACTTATTCCCCTTTTTTCCAAACATACTGTACACAATACATGTTTTAATCAATGTATCATTCTGTATCATAATAATAATAGTGTAATTCTCAATTTTCTCAAACTTATTTGCACCTCAACAATCCTACTGACTAATTTGGACTTTGTTATATGTAGATTTGGGCACGAAAATAGCTGGGAGTCTAAAGGTTAAACATGAAATGAGATGAAAACCAAATCTATACTTCCCCAAATGATGCCTTACTCTGTAAATTAGAGCTGTTATAAACCAAAGCAGATGGATGTAATATTTTAATTGGCCTTATATTTATACAATGCTGATTTATTCAATTTATGTTCTATGTGAATTTACTAAATGTTGAAACATTTAAGGTGCGTACACACGCACTACGGCCGTCAACGGCGGGTCCGTCAGACCCTCCCGCTAGGCGGACTTTCAGGTGACAGTAGCGCGTGTGTACGCAATGTCTGTGGACTGATAAGGCTGTTTCTGAATGATACGCCTGGCCCGTTTCCACTGGTGATAATGATGCGAGGGGATCACCGCATTGCCTCGCATCCCCCCGCAGGTACAACCAGATGCGGCGTCATGCGACTTCCAATCGTCGGCTGTGGGGAATTGGATGTGTGCCACGGAAAACTGCAGCATGCTATCCATAATTTCCCCTTTGTGTCTGTTTTTGCCCCTTTGTGTCTCTCTGTGCCCCCTTTGTGTCTCTCTGTGCCCCCTCTGGGTCTCTCTTTGTGCCTCTTCTGGGTCTCTCTCTGTGCCCCCTCTGGGTCTCTCTCTGTGCCCCCTCTGGCTCTCTCTCTGTGCCCCCTCTGGGTCTCTCTCTGTGCCCCCTCTGGGTCTCTCTCTGTGCGCCCTCTGGGTCTCTCTCTGTGCCCCCTCTGGGTCTCTCTCTGTGCCCCCTCTGGGTCTCTCTCTGTGCCCCTTCTGGGTCTCTCTCTGTGCCCCCTCTGGGTCTCTCACTGTGCCCCCTCTGGGTCTCTCTCTGTGCCCCCTCTGGGTCTCTCTGTGCCCCCTCTGGGTCTCTCTCTGTGCCCCCTCTGGGTCTCTCACTGTGTCCCCTCTGGGTCTCTCTCTGTGCCCCCTCTGGGTCTCTCTCTCTGTGCCCCCTCTGGGTCTCTCTCTGTGCCCCCTCTGGGTCTCTCTCTGTGCCCCCTCTGGGTCTCTCTCTGTGCCACCTCTGGGTCTCTCTCTGTGCCACCTCTGGGTCTCTCTCTGTGCCCCCTCTGGGTCTCTCTCTGTGCCCCCTCTGGGTCTCTCTCTGTGCCCCCTCTGGGTCTCTCTCTGTGCCCCCTCTGGGTCTCTCTCCGTGCGCCCCCGTGGGTCTCTCTCTCCGTACCCCCCCCCCCCCCCGGGTCTCTCTCTCGGTACCCCCCCTGGGTCTCTCTCTCCGTGCCCCCCCCCCCTGGGTCTTTCTCTCCGTGCACCCCCCCCTGGGTCTTTCTCTCCGTGCCCCCCCCTGGGTCTCTCTCTCCGTGCCCCCCCCCTGGGTCTCTCTCTCCGTACCCCCCCTGGGTCTCTCTCTCCGTGCCCCCCCTGGGTCTCTCTCTCCGTGCTCCCCCCTGGGTCTCTCTCTCCATGCCCCCCCTGGGTCTCTCTCTCCGTGCCCCCTCCCTGGGTCTCTCTCTGTGCCCCCCCCCCCCCCGGGTCTCTCTCTCCGTGACTCCCACCCCCCCCCCCCCCCCCCGGTCTCTCTCTCTGTGCCCCCCCCCCGGCCTCTCTCTCCGTGCCCCCCTGGGTCTCTCTCTTCGTGGCCCCCCTGGGTCTCTCTCTGTGCCCCCCCCCCCCCGGGTCTCTCAGTGCCCCCCCCCCCCGGTTCTCTCTCTCCGTGCCCCCACCTGGGTCTCTCTTTGTGCCCCTTTTGTCTCTCTGTGCCCCCTCTGGGCCTCTCTTTTGCCCCTTTTTTTTTTTTGTGCCTGTGCCCTTTTTGTCTCTCTCTGCCCGCTCTGTCCCCTAAGCTGCGGCAGTGCTGGACATACCTTCCAGCACGAGTCTAACGATGCCAGTCTATCCACTTCGCGTCCTGCAGGCTCTAATGCATGGCATTCTTCCTGTATGTCATGAGACATACAGGAACCAGGAAGTATGCCATGCACAAGAGCTGGCAGACGGCAAGAGAGGATGGACAGCGTTGGACTCATGCGGAAGGTATGACTGACACTGCGGGCCACATACGCTGGTACTTGGTAGTTTGAAGCAGTGTCTTCAAACTTCCCCCTTGTGGAAATGTCGTTCATCGCGATATTCTCCACTTTGACGATTCCGAAATTGTGAACTTGTTGAACGCGATTTCGGTTTAAATTCGATTTATCTTACAGGCCTAAGTGAATCTACTTTTTCTTGTTTTGCAGATTGATATTTCATCATAGCAAACATTGAAACAAAGTCCAAAGATGGCAGCTAATAAGCCTAAGGGCCAGAATTCCTTGGCATTGCACAAAGTCATCATGGTGGGGAGTGGTGGAGTGGGCAAATCTGCTTTAACCCTACAGTTTATGTATGATGAGGTAAGATTTGCACTTGTTAAATATTTCATCCCACACTGTTCATACGTATCGAATATTTATGTTGTACTCCATAGTTCTTTGTACCAGACACTTTTGATCGAGGAAAATCATTAGGGGTACGAAATGTTTTGTTTCTTTACAAGAATCTTGGCATAAATATGAACAATAGAAACTGGGTATATGATGAGACAGCAAATAGTTGGGTTGCTGTTAAGCCCCGTCTACACGGGGAGATGTTGGGGAGATGTTGTGGCGATCGGCGGCCTCTTGCGCATTCGATTCCCCGCTCGTGCCCGCTCGTCCCCGCCGGCGCCGCTTATCTCCCGCACGATTCCCTGCCATTGTCCCCTCGCAGGGATCGAGCAGGGAATCGGCGGTGCGGAGATCCGTCCTGTCGGATCTTATCAATCGAGCCGCATCAGCGGCTCGATTGATAAGGAGCATCGCGGCCGCATCTACTCGTGTAGATGCGGCTTAAGTGACTGCCAAAGCAATCAATTGTTTTAAAAATACAGGAAGTTACTGTAAAAGTGCTTCATCTTCCTCATAACATTAAAAGAGCAAAAGGAAGGTTTTTAGGGGTGAATTTATTGGTCATTTATGTAAAGACAAACAAACAGCTCCCATCCTGTACGGACAAGCTGGAAAACAAGCAGACAATGTAGGAGGACAAGACAGCCACAGCAACACAAAAGTATAAAGATATAAGGAGGCTAGTTTATATTTAGAACGGTGATTACAGACATGCCCCAAAATACATAAAATTATTTAAAAACCATTTTAAAAGAAGGTAAGTGTTGGTCTTACCTTATGGAAGACTGCTTGTAGAAATTCAACACAATTAATAGATATAAACACAAAAAAAAGTGTTTCGCAAAACCAGGCCGCTTCTTCGGGTCAATAGAATGTGCCTCACAGGAGCAGTAGACAGTATGAGCACTCACAGTTTTTACCCAGTACACCCATAGCCTAACTATGACTAATCAGGGTTGTTAGCTCCTCCTGAAATGTAGAAAAAAGATCATTACCAAAGTAAGTAAGTACATGTCAGGATTAGAGTGCATTCTCAGTGCTACCAACTAATGCCAATATGAACAATTGCTATACCTTCAAACCACCGGCGTAACAATAGGGGATGCGACCCCTGCGGGGGGACCCGGGGACCCCTTAGGGCCCGCTCAGGGACATTTTGGGTGGCAGGAGGGGTCGCAACATAAGAGGAGAGCATGGTTGCAGATCGGTGGGAGGGGGGACTTTCCCCCCTCCCTCACCTCGGGCTCTCCTCTCAGTGTTCCCCCTCCTGCAATCAATAGGGGCAGCGGGCGGGCGGCGGCAGACTGGACGCCGGAGGTCTCCGATCTCTAAGAGCTTCATGTTACTTCCTGTTTACACAGGAAGTAGCATAAAGCACTTACTGATGGGAGACCTCCTGCGCTAAGGAGGTATGTGTCCAGTCTGCTGCTGCCCGCCCGCTGCCCCCATTGATTGCAGGAGGGGGCGCGCTGAGAGGAGAGCCCAAGGTGAGGGGGGAAATGTCCCCCCTCCCCACCAATCTGTGTCCACGCTTTCCTCTTACGTTGCAACCCCTCCTGCCCCTCAAAAAGTCCCTGAGCGGGCCCTGGGGGGGCCGGATTTTTTTTGCAGGGGGGCCCGGGGATTTCTAGTTACGCCCCTGCTTCAAACTCATTAAATACTTACCGCTACTTACACAGTATACACATATTTGTTCCACCAATTTGACACTGCTACATGAATATAAGTATGTATCCTAAATGAGAACAGCGTGTGTGCTAGCAGGTGCCGGTGCTCACTACCCCAGGGATCTTAACCACTTAAGGACTGCAGTCTTAAAACCTCTTAAAGAAGTCATCAGGGCAAATATAGTAAAATGAGCGGAACTTACCGGGGGCTTCCTCCAGCCCCAAGCTCCCAGGACCTCCCTCGCTGCAGCTCTGCCCGCAGCCGTTCGCCGGAGCTCCGACCCGGTCCCTGGCGATGACGTCGGAGCGACCTGGAGGTCGCTCTGTACTGCGCGTGCGCAATCGGCGCTGTCAATCACAGCCACATGGGCTGGAGCAGACTGCGCAGGCGCAGTAGTAAGTACCGCTCAGTTTAAACCCCCCCCCGGTAAGTACCACTCATTT